>NC_056736.1:257660556-257960556 GCF_019279795.1 Protopterus annectens | reverse complement strand
ACCTTGTTTACTGAATTGCTCTGCGGCCATATTCCATGCAGAAGCTGCTGCAGCATTCTGGCAAGGAGAAATCCCTTTATTGAATCCCGGGGTATGTTTCAATCATATTCCTTATAAAGAATGAAAGCTGATAAGGTCTGACTGTTATTGGTTACACCCCCTACTAAACTGGAGTTTGTTATTAAGTGTTTCATTTTCTATGTATTTCATTCTGAAGATGTTCCAGCTCTTAGAGGGCAAACACACTTCTTTTTAATAAACCTTTTAGATTACTGTGACTACATTGGGCGATTTTGATGTTCTTCAGTTTATTTAATTCTACAGGGGCTATCTGTAGCCATCTTCCACTGCCTTTTTCTCTCTTATTGCCAGGTATGCAGACCAAATAACAGATATGAAGATGATGAGCTCTGAGATTAACCTCTTCTAGTGATGTAAAAAAAAAATAAATAAATTAATTGCACATGCTAAATGCAGAGCTGAACTGAAATCATTGATATTAATTTTGGTTAATTCACATAAAATTGCTGATCTAATGGTTTAGACTTAGTGATAATTAACCCAACTGCAGGTCACTAAAAAAGTAGTTACATCTCTCACAGGAGCACATAGACCCTTACCTATTAAATATAAAGAGCCCAAAGCAGGAAAATAGAATTAATAATGGAAAACTATTGGTATTAGAGGTGCATAAGAGAAAAAAAAGATAACTCTTTGCTTTATTTTGTATTGTAGCTGTTTAGTACTTACACTCTGATTAATGAAAAAGATGTTGACTGGAATATATTGAGTTTTTAAAAAGGCAGGATAACATGCCTTTTTAGATATCTCCTTATTATGATACAGACAGACTGTGACCTGTACAATAATCTGTCTACTGCAAATGGAATGGGAAGCCTGTACATGAAGAGAATAATAAAGCTCATTCATTTCCTGAGAGGTCCTTTGATAGTGAAAAAATATCAATACATTAATTTTAGTCCTTTAAAAATATTACACTGTACTGCCCTGCAGTTCTTTACCAGTGGGGCAGAAACGTCTGTCTCATGCTTATCAAAATATAAACATCCAAGGATATAATGGAACTGAAATACAAGAGACACACAGACGTAGCTATAGTTTTTCACTTTTCTTTTCTGATGAATTACATTTGCTTATACTGAAAATCACTACATGGAAACATATACTTTATTTATGTTTTTATTTTCTGCAAGTTTCCTCCTATTCTATGACCAAGGAATGAACAAAACTTCTCATATTCATGGAACTTTAACTGTTCTCAGGGTGATAACTAAAAAAAAAAAAAAACTTGCATTTCATTTTCCACAAAGGGACTGCTGTTTTTTGGCCAAAACAGTATCAGTTATTGCATTGCCATACGTGTCCTTCTGCTTTTGATAAAATTGAAAGCACATAAGTTTTAGATGCAATGCTATGAAGGAGTTTGACCTTTGGGTTACATTTGAGCTTAAAAGTATTTTTTAAAGAACCTTTCTTTTTCTTATGAACTGGAAATGGATAGAATAAAAACAGCACAGATATACAGCTGCCAAACTAACATAAGAAGCATGCAGTGATAATAAATACCAGACGTAGACAAATAGCTTTTGCTTGCTATCAATCACATCACTAAAACTTGCTAAGTGGTTTACCAACACTGTAAAAAACATTGCCCAGCTACTTCTCCCATAAATTTTAGGGCCTTTCTCCATACAGATAGAACAAATAGAACACATTCCTTATTAGTTCTGCAGCTTATTGTTAAATGCAAAGTGATACCCGTGCAAAGTGAACCAGCAAGTTCAGCACATTCCTTATCATCCTTATTCTGCACCTAACTCTGTGAATAGCTTAAAGGAGTATGGCAGTAAGTTCCAGTAAGTTCAGCACATCCTTTATCAACCATATTCTGCACTTACCTCTGTGGATAGCTTTAGAGGGGTGTGGCAGTAAGTTCCAGTAGGTTCACACATCCTTATTCTGCACCTGCCTCTGTGGATAGATTCAGAGGGGTGTGGCAGTAAGTTCCAATAAGTTCAGCACATCCCTTATCACCCTTATTCCACATCTACCTCTGTGGAAGCTTCAGAGGGGTGTGGTAGTAAGTTCCAGTAAGTTCAGCACATCCTTTATCAAACTTATTCCGCACCTACCTCTGTGGATAGCTTCAGAGGGGTGTGGCAGTAAGTTCCAGTAAGTTCAGCACATCCTTTATCAACTTTATTCCGCACCTACCTCTGTGGATAGCTTCAGAGGGGTGTGGCAGTAAGTTCCAGTAAGTTCAGCACATCCTTTATCAACCTTATTCCACACCTACCTCTGTGGATAGCTTCAGAGGAGTGTGGCAGTAAATTCCAGTAAGTTCAGCACATCCTTTATCAACCTTATTCTGCACCTACCTCTGTGGATAGTTTTAGAGGAGTGTGGCAGTGAGTTCCAGTAGGTTCCCACAACCTTATTTCACACCTACCTCTGTGGATAGCATCAGAGGGGTGTGGCAGTAAGTTCCAGTAAGTTCAGCACATCCTTTATCAACCTTATTCTGCACCTACATCTGTGGATAGATTCAGAGGGGTATGGCAGTAAGTTCCAGTAGGTTCACACATCCTTGTTCCACACTTACCGCCTTGGATAGCTTCATAGTCGTATGGCAGTAAGTTCCAGTAGGTTCACACTTCCTTATTCTGCACCTACCTCTGTGGATAGCTTCAGAGGGGTGTGGCAGTAAGTTCTAGTAAGTTCAGCACATCCTTTATCAACCTTATTCTGCACCTACCTATGTGGATAGCTTCAGAGGGGCGTGGCAGTAAGTTCCATTAAGTTCAGCACATCCCTTAACACCCTTATTCCACACCTACCTCTGTAGATAGCTTCAGAGGGGTATGGCAGTAAGTTCCAGTAGGTTCACACATCCTTATTCCACACCTACCTCTGTGGATAGCTTTAGAGGGGTGTGGCTGTAAGTTCCAGTAAGTTCAGCACATCCTTTATCAACCTTATTCCACACCTACCTCTGTGGATAGCTTCAGAGGGGTATGGAAGTAAGTTCCAGTAGGTTCACACATCCTTATTCTGCACCTGCCTCTGTGGATAGATTCAGAGGGGTGTGGCAGTAAGTTCCAGTAAGTTCAGCAAATCCCTTATCACCCTTATTCCACACCTACCTCTGTGGATAGCTTCAGAGGGGTGTGGCAGTAAGTTCCAGTAAGTTCAGCACATCCTTTATCAACCTTATTCTGCACCTACCTCTGTGGATAGCTTTAGAGGAGTGTGGCAGTAAGTTCCACTAGGTTCACACTAACTTATTCCACACCTACCTCCTTGGATAGCTTCATAGCGGTATGGCAGTAAGTTCCAGTAGGGTCACACATCCTTATTTAGTACCTACCTCTGTGGATAGCTTGAGAGGGGTGTGGCAGCAAGTTCCAGTAAGTTCAGCACATCCTGTATCAACCTTATTCCACACCTACCTCTGTGGATAGCTTGAGAGGGGTTTGACAGGAAGTTCCAGTAAGTTCAGCACATCCCTTATCACTGTTATTCCGCACCTACCTCTGTGGCTGGCTTCAGAGGAGTATTGCAGTAAGTTCCAGTAGGTTCACACTTCCTTATTCTGAACCTACCTCTGTGGATAGCTTCAGAGGGGTGTGGCATTAAGTTCTAGTAAGTTCAGCACATTCTTTATCAACCTTATTCCACACCTACCTCTGTGGATAGCTTCAGAGGGGTGTGGCAGTAAGTTCCATTAGGTTCACACTAACTTATTCCACACCTTCCTCCTTGGATAGCTTCACAGCGGTATGGCAGTAAGTTCCAGTAGGGTCACACATACGTATTTCACACCTACCTCTGTGGATAGCTTCAGAGGGGTGTGGCAGCAAGTTCCAGTAAGTTCAGCACATCCCTTATCACCTTTATTCCACACCTACCTCTGTGGATAGCTTCAGATGGGTGTGACAGCAAGTTCCAGTAAGTTCAGCACATCCTTTAACAACCTTATTCCACACCTACCTATTTGGATAGCTTGAGAGGAGTTTGACAAGAAGTTCCAGTAAGTTCAGCACATCCCTTATTACCCTTATTCTGCACCTACCTCTGTGGATAGCTTCAGAGGAGTATTGCAGTAAGTTCCAGTAGGTTCACACATCCTTATTCCATACCTACCTCTGTAGATAGCTTCAGAGGGGTGTGGCAGTAAGCTGCAGTAAGTTCAGCACATTCTATATCAACCTTATTCCGCACCTACCACTGTGGATAGCTTCAGAGGGGTATGGCAGTAAGTTCCAGTAGGTTCACACTTCCTTATTCTGCACCTACCTCTGAGGATAGCTTCAGAGGGGTGTGGCAGTAAGTTCTAGTAAGTTCAGCACATCCTTTATCAACCTTATTCCACACATACCTCTGTGGATAGCTTCACAGGGGTGTGGCAGTAAGTTCCAGTAGGATCACACAACCTTATTTCACACCTAACTCTGTGGATAGCTTCAGAGGGGTGTGACAAGAAGTTCCAGTAAGTTCAGCACATCCGTTATCACCCTTATTCCACACCTACCTCTGTGGATAGCTTCAGAGGAGTATGGCAGTAAGTTCCAGTAGGTTCACACATCCTTATTCCATATCTACCTCTGTGGATAGCTTCAGAGGGGTGTGGCAGTAAGTTCCAGTAAGTTCAGCACATCCTTCATCAACCTTATTCTGCACCTACCTCTGTGGATAGCTTCAGAGGGGTGTGCAGTAAGTTCAGCACATCCCTTAACACCCTTATTCTGCACCTACCTCTGTGGATAGATTCAGAGGGGTATGGCAGTCAGTTCCAGTAGGTTCACTTATCCTTATTCCATACCTACCTATGTGGATAGCTTCAGAGGAGTGTGGCAGTAAGTTCCAGTATGTTCAGCACATCCTTTGAAGGACAAAATCCAAGGCAAAAAATGGGTACCAGGCACCAGCAGCAATTGTTAAAAACTCCTCTTTATTCCAATGAAAACACAAGCCAATTCGGCCCAGAAATGAAAAGAACAAATAACAGTTATTTGTTCTTTTCGTTTCTGGGCTGAATTGGCTTGTGTTTTTGTTGGAATAAAGAGGAGTTTTTAACAATTACTGCTGGTGCCTGGTACCCATTTCTTGCCTTGGATTTTGTTCTTCATCAGCACATCCTTTATCAACTTTATTCCGCACCTACCTCTGTGGATAGCTTCATAGGGGTAAGTTCCAGTAGGTTCACACATCCTTATTCCACACATTCCTCTGTGGATAGCTTCATAGGGGTGTGCCAGTAAGTTCCACTAAGTTCAGCACATCCTTTATCAACCTTATTCTGCACCTACCTATGTGGATAGCTTCAGAGGGGTGTGGCAGTAAGTTCCAGTAAGTTCAGCACATCCTTTATCAACCTTATTCTGCACCTACCTATGTGGATAGCTTCTGAGGAGTGTGGCAGTAAGTTCCAGTAAGTTCAGCACATCCTTTATCAACCTTATTCCACACCTACCTCTGTGGATAGCTTCACTGGGGTATGCAGTAAGTTCCAGTAGGTTCACACATTCTTATTCCGCACCTACCTCTGTGGATAGCTTCAGAGGAGTGTGGCAATAAGTTCCAGTAAGTTGAGCACATCCTTTATCAACCTTATTCCACACCTACCTCTGTGGATAGCTTCAGAGGGGTGTTTCAGTAAGTTCCAGTAGGTTCGCACATCCTTATTCTGCACCTACCTCTAGCTTCAGAGGGGTGTGGCAGTAAGTTCCAATAAGTTCAGCACATACTTTATCAGCCTTATTCCACACCTACCTCTGTGGTTAGCTTCAGAGGGGTATGGCAGTAAGTTCCAGTAGGTTCTCACAACCTTATTCCACACCTACCTCTGTGGATAGCTTCAGAGGGGTGTGGCAGTAAGTTCAGCACATCCCTTAGCACCCTTATTCTGCACCTACCTCTGTGGATAGATTCAGAGGGGTATGGCAGTCAGTTCCAGTAGGTTCACACATCCTTATTCCACACCTACCTATGTGGATAGCTTCAGAGGAGTGTGGCAGTAAGTTCCAGTAAGTTCAGCACATCCTTTGAAGGACAAAATCCAAGGCAAAAAATGGGTACCAGGCACCAGCAGCAATTGTTAAAAACTCCTCTTTATTCCAACAAAAACACAAGCCAATTCGGCCCAGAAACAAAAAGAACAAATAACAGTTATTTGTTCTTTTCGTTTCTGGGCAGAATTGGCTTGTGTTTTCATTGAAATAAAGAGGAGTTTTTAACAATTACTGCTGGTGCCTGGTACCCATTTTTTGCCTTGGATTTTGTCCTTCATCAGCACATCCTTTATCAACTTTATTCCGCACATACCTCTGTGGATAGCTTCATAGGGATAAGTTCCAGTAGGCTCACACATCCTTATTCTGCACCTTCCTCTGTGGATAGCTTCATAGGGGTGTGCCAGTAAGTTCCACTAAGTTCAGCACATCCTTTATCAACCTTATTCTGCACCTACCTATGTGGATAGCTTCAGAGGGGTGTGGCAGTAAGTTCCAGTAAGTTCAGCACATCCTTTATCAACCTTATTCTGCACCTACCTCTGTGGATAGCTTCTGAGGGGTGTGGCAGTAAGTTCCAGTAAGTTCAGCACATCCTTTATCAACCTTATTCCACACCTACCTCTGTGGATAGCTTCACTGGGGTATGCAGTAAGTTCCAGTAGGTTCACACATCTTTATTCCGCACCTACCTCTGTGGATAGCTTCAGAGGAGTGTGGCAGTAAGTTCCAGTAAGTTCAGCACATCCTTTATCAACCTTATTCCGCACCTACCTCTGTGGATAGCTTCAGAGGGGTGTTTCAGTAAGTTCCAGTAGGTTCACACAACCTTATTCTGCACCTACCTCTAGCTTCAGAGGGGTGTGGCAGTAAGTTCCAATAAGATCAGCACATACTTTATCAACCTTATTCCACACCTACCTCTGTGGTTAGCTTCAGAGGGGTATGGCAGTAAGTTCCAGTAGGTTCTCACAACCTTATTCCACACCTACCTCTGTGAATAGCTTCAGAGGGGTGCGGCAGGTAGTTCCAGTAAGTTCAATACATCCATTATCACCCTTATTCTCTACCTACCACTTTGGATAGCTTCAGAGCATTGTGGCAGTAAGGTTGTGCAACTTCTGTCACTGGTTCAGCTGATACAAACAAAACATGGTGTGTCTAAAACTGAACCCCTTTTAAATGTCCCTATCAATCTCCATGGGTGCAAATAGGCAGAAATAAAGACAGCTGCTGCAGATACTTCATTGAAACAATGTCTCTTGTATACCTAAACTCACTCACTAAATTTCAGGTCCAGTTTCAGATCTTGTATCTGAATGTTGAATGTTGTTCATCCAGGATGCCTGGACAGCCTCTGCTGGTTATTACTGACTTAGAAAGAGCCACTGCTGCACTAAGCTAATAACTGATGTAAATTGCAAGCAGTCTGACCTTAAACGTTAATCACTAAATAGGATAGAAGACAGACAGACTTACAGACATTGTTTTCCTGCCTCATTGGGTTACACTAGAAATGTGTTTAGCTATAATTTTTCATTGAAATGTAGAATGCCTTGACTTTTATGTGTGAGATGTTGTCGTTATTATCTTCCAAATGTAGCTCCTCTTATTTTTTTAAATGCAAGGGATAAAAAAATGTACCCAAGAGAAGGAAAACGAATTACAGGATCTCATCATGCACAAAGACAGTAAGATACCTCATAGTATAACTGACAAAAACAGTATTAAGAAGGATACTGTGGGGGATCGCATCATGCACAAAGACAGTAAGATACCTCATAGTATAACTGACAGTAGCAGTATTACCAAGGGTACTGTGGGGGATCTCATCATGCACAAAGACAGTAAGATACCTCATAGTATAACTGACAGTAGCAGTATTACCAAGGGTACTGTGGGGGATCTCATCATGCACAAAGACAGTAAGATACCTCATAGTATAACTGACAGGAGCAGTATTACCAAGGATACTGTGGGGGATCTCATCATGCACAAAGACAGTAAGATACCTCATAGTATAACTGACAGGAGCAGTATTACCAAGGATACTGTGGGGATCTCATCATGCACAAAGACAATAAGATACATCATGGAATTACTGACAGGAGCAGTATTACCAAGGATACTTTGGGGGATCTCATCATGCACAAAGACATTAAGATACCTCATAGTATAACTGACAGTAGCAGTATTACCAAGGATACTGTGGGGGATCTCATCATGCACAAAGACAGTAAGATACCTCATAGTATAACTGACAGGAGCAGTATTACCAAGGGTACTGTGGGGGATCTCATCATGCACAAAGACAGTAAGATACCTCATAGTATAACTGACAGGAGCAGTATTACCAAGGATACTGTGAGGAATCTCATCATGCACAAAGACAGTAAGATACCTCATAGTATAACTGACAGGAGCAGTATTACCAAGGATACTGTGGGGGATCTCATCATGCACAAAGACAGTAAGATACCTCATAGTATAACTGACAGGAGCAGTATTACCAAGGATACTGTGGGGATCTCATCATGCACAAAGACAGTAAGATACCTCATAGTATAACTGACAGGAGCAGTATTACCAAGGATACTGTGGGGGATCTCATCATGCACAAAGACAGTAAGATACCTCATAGTATAACTGACAGGAGCAGTATTACCAAGGATACTGTGGGGGATCTCATCATGCACAAAGACAGTAAGATACCTCATAGTATAACTGACAGGAGCAGTATTACCAAGGATACTGTGGGGGATCTCATCATGCACAAAGACAGTAAGATACCTCATAGTATAACTGACAGGAGCAGTATTACCAAGGATACTGTGGGGGATCTCATCATGCACAAAGACAGTAAGATACATCATAGTATAACTGACAGGAGCAGTATTTCCAAGGATACTGTGGGGGATCTCATCATGCACAAAGACAGTAAGATACCTCATAGTTTAACTGATCAGAGCAGTATTAGCAAGGATACTGTGAGGGATCTCATCATGCACAAAGACAGTAAGATACCTCATAGTATAACTGACAGGAACAGTATTACCAAGGATACTGTGGGGATCTCATCATGCACAAAGACAGTAAGATACCTCATAGTATAACTGACAGGAGCAGTATTACCAAGGGTACTGTGGAGGATCTCATAATGGACAAAGACAGTAAGATATCTCATAGTGTAACTGACAGGAACAGTATTACCAAGGGAACTTTGGGGGATCTCATCATGCACAAAGACAGTATAACTGACAGGACCAGTATTACCAAGGATACTGTGGGGGATCTCATCCGGCAAAAAGACAGTAACATACCTCATATTATAACTGACAGTAGCAGTATTACCAAGGATACTGTGGGGGATCTCATCATGTACAAAGACAGTAAGACACCTCATAGTATAACTGACAGGAGTAGTATTACCAAGGATACTGTGGGGGATCTCATTATGCACAAAGACAGTAAGATACCTCATAGTATAACTGACAGGAGCAGTATTACCAAGGATACTGTGGGGATCTCATCATGCCCAGTAACAGTAAGATACCTCATAGTATAACTGACAGGAGCAGCATTACCAAGGATACTGTGGGGACCTCATCATGCACAAAGACAGTAAGATTCCTCATAGTATAACTGACAGGAGCAGTATTACCAAGGATGCTGTGGGGGATCTCATCATGGACAAAGACAGCAAGATACCTCATAGTATAACTGACAGGAGTGGTATTTCCAAGGATACTGTGGGGGATCTCATCATGGACAAAGACAGTAAGATACCTCATAGTATAACTGACAGGAGCAGTATTACCAAGGATACTGTGGGGATCTCATCATGCACAAAGATAGTAAGACACCTCATAGTATAACTAACAGGAAAAGTATTACCAATGATACTCTGGGGATTTCATCATGTACAAAGACAGTAAGATACCTCATAGTATAACTGACAGTAGCAGTATTACCAAGGGTACTGTGGAGGATCTCACCATGCACAAAGACAATAAGATACTTCATAGTGTAACTGACAGGAGCAGTGTCACCAAGGGAACTGTGGGGGATCTCATCATGCACAAAGACAGTAAGATACCTCATAGTATAACTGACAGGACCAATATTACCAAGGATACTGTGGGGGATCTCATCCAGCAAAAAGACAGTAAGATACCTCATATTATAACTGACAGTAGCAGTATTATCAAGGATACTGTGGGGGATCTCATCATGCACAAAGACAGTAAGATACCTCATAGTATAACTGACAGGAGTAGTATTACCAAGGATACTGTGGGGGATCTCATTATGCACAAAGACAGTAAGATACCTCATAGTATACTTGACAGGAGCAGTATTACCAAGGATACTGTGGGGGATCTCATCATGCCCAGTAACAGTAAGATACCTCATAGTATAACTGACAGGAGCAGCATTACCAAAGATAATGTCGGGACCTCATCATGCACAAAGACAGTAAGATTCCTCATAGTATAACTGACAGGAGCAGTATTACCAAGGATGCTGTGGGGGATCTCATCATGGACAAAGACAGCAAGATACCTCATAGTATAACTGACAGGAGTGGTATTTCCAAGGATACTGCGGGGGATCTCATCATGGACAAAGACAGCAAGATACCTCGTAGTATAACTGACAGGAGCAGTATTACCAAGGATATTGTGGGGGATCTCATCATGCACAAAGACAGTAAGATACGTCACAGTATAACTGACAGGAGCAGTATTGCCAACCGTACTGTGGGGGATCTCATCATGCCCAGTAACAGTAAGATACCTCATAGTATAACTGACAGGAGCAGCATTACCAAAGATAATGTCGGGACCTCATCATGCACAAAGACAGTAAGATTCCTCATAGTATAACTGACAGGAGCAGTATTACCAAGGATACTGTGGGGGATCTCATCATGGACAAAGACAGCAAGATACCTCATAGTATAACTGACAGGAGTGGTATTTCCAAGGATACTGCGGGGGATCTCATCATGGACAAAGACAGCAAGATACCTCATAGTATAACTGACAGGAGTGGTATTTCCAAGGATACTGCGGGGGATCTCATCATGGACAAAGACAGCAAGATACCTCATAGTATAACTGACAGGAGCAGTATTACCAAGGATACTGTGGGGGATCTCATCATGCACAAAGACAGTAAGATACGTCACAGTATAACTGACAGGAGCAGTATTGCCAAGGGTACTGTGGGGGATCTCATCATGAGCAAAGACAGTAAGATATGTCATAGTTTAACTGATCGGAGCAGTATTACCAAGGATACTGTGAGGGATCTCATCATGCACAAAGATAGTAAGACACCTCATAGTATAACTGACAGGAACAGTATTACCAAGGATACTGTGGGGGATCTCATTATGTACAAAGACAGTAAGATACCTCATAGCATACTGACAGGAGCGGTATTACCAAGGGTACTGTGGGGGATCTCATCATGCACAAAGACATTATTTTGTTTAATATTTCTAGTCCTCTTATAAATAAACTGTGGAGATTCGCCTAAAATTTTACTCAACTCAATGTTTCCTCTAATAATTCAACAATTATTCTTCATAATGTTCTTAATTTCTTGACTATCAATAGACATAACTATAGGAAAAGCTAATATTCTATTTAGGTCAGAAGAACTGGAAACTTTAATGTCCATCTTAAATCCGTTTTATAATGGGGGAAATTTAAATTATCTCTGAGACAATACTGCAGTCTGAATTATTTCCTTTCCGTTTAAAGAATAAATAAATAGCTTTAGTACAAAATTAATTCTCTAGCTTTATTTAAATTATTTGACTTTAATCATGTTTGTGTTTTCTTTAACCTAGACTTGTTCTGATTTAGTATTTTTTCTGAATGTTGGATAATACCTATTTTTCTGTTAAATAATCTATGATTGTGTTATCTTGCCAAAAGACACTACCTTTAAATTTCAAAATATATCTTTGCTGTTTTGCGATATAGCTTTGAAAATAATATTTAATACCATTATAGAGGATGATGCTGCCCATTGAAATACCCAGAACTTTAATAGAAATTCACAAAGTGGAAGAAATTAAAATGCAAATATGGGAGCATGTGTATCAGATCTGTGATTGCTGCACCGCAGAATATTCATCAGGTATATCAAGTTCCAGAATTTACTGTTTCTTGTTTGAATTACAGTTTATTTTTTTATGTGTTGTGACTAGATTAGGTACCTTATTTCTAATGAGGAGTTCATTTTAAAAGTTACCAAAGGTTGAGTGACTGAATCTCAAATGACAAAATCCAAAAGCCTGACCTAACAGAACAGGAAACATTCATAAGCATAAATACATAAGGATTACATTGCAAATAATAAATATGAGGTAAATTAAGCACTTGCACTATTACTAAGCAATTCTCGGGATTCAAAAAAGTTTTGCTAATAGTAAATTGTACTAATATGACAGTTATTATGTGAGCAACATCAGATAAAAGATCAGTACATACAAAGCTGAAGCTGTTTGGTCTGATGGAAAAACAATAAAAGCATTATACAGGGCAGGCTAGAAAACTGTCTTCCATACTGAATTACAGCTTATGCTGCCTGATTATAATACTTCATATACAGGAGTGGTAAGGCATACCACACCCCACATCTACTTAAATAGCTTCACTTTGTGACTGCACAATCAGAGATTTTAGATTGTAAACATTGAAAATATTTGAATATATAATTTTTATGTGTAACAGGATGCATACATTCATAATTGGTTATAATAGTGTTACAAAAGGAACAATTGCAACATGGAAAGGTTCCAAAATGATTGCTTATTGTTTATTATACTAGATACCTAGATGACATCTTTGTATTGATTAAAGGGGACGCAAAATTAGGCATTGACCTACTATATATTTTTAATAAATCAACAGACTTTCTTCAGTTTACCTCTAATTTTAGCTCAGAGTGTATAGCATATTTAGATATCTGTTTAAGTAAAAATAGATTATTGAAATGTTATACAGCTAAAATATTTAGGAAGAAGACATATTCTAATACATTCTTACATTTTACTAGTGGCCACCCGTTTCATCAGAAGAAGGCAGTAGTAAAGGGCCAGTTGGTCAGGGCCTCCCGCATTATCTCAAGTGATGCGGATTTCCGAAATGAATGTCAATATTTGAGAAATTTGTTTCTGCATAGAGGATTTCCAGAGGTGTTATTGGATATGTTAATAGACGAGGTCAGCTTCAAGAGGGAGAGGTCTTTTTTCAAGCCAATATTAGCAATTAGAGGGTCTGATGTACAGGCTATACCAGAGGCCAATAGTTCAGCATCAGTTATGCAGGATTCAGTAGATCAGCAAAGGAGGCAACCATTTACCTGTAGTTTCATAACCACATATAATGTTCATAGTAGCTTATGTGTGAAAATACTGAAGAAAAATTGGGAAGTATTTAGAGGTAGTCAGACATTATTTGATACGTTCGGTGAGTCACCCAATATTGTTTTTAAATGAGGGAAGAACCTGAAGGACTTGCTTGAAAGTCACCATCAAAAACCCTCAAAAATAGTTGGCATGTTAAAATGCGAGAATTGCAATTACTGTAAGTGTATAGACACAGTAAATGCATTTTCAATATCAGGTCATAAATATAGACTAAGTGATAGATTCAATTGTAATTCCAAGGTGATAATATACTTAGCTAGATGTTCCAACTGCCCAGCATTCTATATAGGAAAAACTGAGTGTAGGCTTCGAGATAGGCTGTACAAGCATTTGTACGCCATTTCTCGCAATAAGCCTGATAATGCACTAGCTAAGCATATTAATATGAATAGTGGTCACAAATTTAGATTTCTAGCCATTGACAAGGTCGACCATAATATCAGAGGGGGACCTTTTGGTTTTAAATTAGAAGAACTGGAGTTGAAATGACAAATTAGACTGGATGCTGGTAATGTCCCTGGCTTAAATGAATTCACTTCTATAAGTAGTATTTTGAAATTAAAGAATTTGAAGAGATAATATGTAATGTAAGTTTTTATTACTTATTTATCACTTTATATATATTATGTATAATAAACTATAAGATAATAGTATTCATTGGGTAATAATCAAAATGTTTTTATTATTATTTCTTTTGGGTTGTAGGTATTGTTTCTAATCTTTATATTTTATTTTTGTGTAATACAGTATGGCCATTATTTAATATAGCATAATCGTGGTAGATTATTTCATAGTAGTATAGTGGAAGTAAGGATAGTTTTCTGCAAATTGCTTTATGGTGTATTGTTAAATCTATTTATAATTTGTAACATCTCCTTTTAAGCCACTGCGTTGTTTAGGGTTTTAAGCAGTATGCTTAATTGATTAATGATTTAAATTTGCCCGCGTTTTTTGGCTTTAATGAGTATATATGTGTGAATTTGCTTTTATGTCATTACTTCTGAAGAAGTCTGCCTTTCAGAGCAGATGAAAAGCGCTTCATGTTTTATTAAAGTTTGAATGGTCCTTCCTGAGCCTGGGACTTGTTTTTGTACCTAAATAGCTTCACTTTGTGACTGCACAATCAGAGATTTTAGATTGTGAAGACACTGTATATGTAGTGATTTCTAAAGCTGTCTTACCCCAGAGTAATTAGAATAATTAAACAGAGGTGTGGAGGAGTACAGGGGCTACCCCTTTTAATACTAAGTAGTGTTTATGTGTTTTTATGTCTATTTTGTAATGCAAAGGGGAGTACCTAGTATCTGCAGATGCAGACTGTATGTACAATAGTAGTGACTGCATTTATCCTATACTTGTATATTAGTTAATCAGTAGCAACAACCAACATAGTATTAAAGAAAGAAAAGAAAAACATAGACTCTCAAAAGGCCACAGGCACTTTAATAAACAAAGCAGTCAATGAAATAACTATTTTAAAAAATGTCAGACAACACAGCCCTATCAGATTACAATATCAATTAAATATTTAAGACATTTCATAAAGGAATTTTTTTTTTTTGTAAATAAAAAACTGTCATTAATAACTTTTTAACAGCTTATTATAATGAAACTTTATTATTGTAAGATATCAAGCACATTTGCTTATACTTTAAAACAGGCTTAACACTATTTGCTGCATTTATCCTTGGTTCATGATTTGCTTCTAAGCAGACTATCCAACTATATTTGCTCATTTCAAGTTTGTTATTGAAATCACCACCCCTTATATTCTTATAAATCACATCTATTATCCTAAATTTAAAGGAATGCTCTAAACTATAATTTGCTACATGCTTTTCTAAAGCATTGTTCTGATTATTTCTTCTTATATTAGACCGATGCTCCATAATCTGTTCCTTTAACTTTCTAGCTGACTTGCCAGCATAGAAAGCAGGACACTTTATACAAGTAGCTAAACATACTATATCTACTGTATTGCAAGTAGCAGCACATTTGAATATATAATTTTTATGTGTAACAGGATGCATACATTCATAATTGGTTATAATAGTGTTACAAAAGGAACAATTGCAACATGGAAAGGTTCCAGAATTATTGCTTATTGGCTTGTTGCTAGAATGTTTCATATCTTTATAACATAACTTCTTTTTCAGGCTGCTACAGTTTTTAAATGTAAAGTGGGTTTGCTTCCAATATATTTCTTTAACTCAAGCATAGCCTCTAAAATTCTCCGATTATTAGATATTATTTTCTTAGCCTCATTCATTCTCCTGTTGTATGTAGTAACATAATGTATCTTATTACATCTGTCTTTTTGGAGTATCTTTTCTAAGCCTTTTCTTTCATTTATCACTTCATTTTTATTTTTAAGTAAAATATCAGCCTCATAGTCTCTATCTTTAAATTCATTTATCATCTCGTCTAGTTGTTCAGTACATTTATCATCATCAGTATTCAGCCTACTGATTCGTAAGAGTTGACTTTTTACAATACCCCTAAACGTATGTGCAGCATGCATGCTGTCCTTATTTAAATATCTGTTTGTATGAACCTCTTTCTTATAAATACTGGTGCGAATATCTTTCTCACAATTTTCTAAGTTTACATCCAAAAAGCATATTTTATCATTTGAATAATTCAATTTAAGTTTAAAAAAATCAGTAGTGGCATTGAGATATTCTACAAAGCTAACTAATTCATCTCTATTCCCTTTCAAGATCATAAAGATATCATCCACAAAATGCTTGAAAAAATTATTTTGGATGCAAATCTTAAAGAACAGTTATAAATGTGTTGATCTTCCCATTGACTCAAAGTAATATTAGCATAAGCATTGGTGATGGGTGCATCCATTGCCATGCCAGATATTTGGTGATAAGCCTGATTGCCAAAAATGAAAACATTACTAGTTAAGATAGTAGGCTTTATTCAATAAATCCTACACTAAGTGTACACTAAGTATACACAATATGTATAAAATAAAATTCTTACAACTTTTTTGTGCTTTCTAGTCACTCAGAAAAATTATGCTAAGTGTACATGTTGTCTACACTTTGTGGTAACCTTTATGAATCCCTGTCAATATTTAAATCTGCAAGAATATCAGTAGGAAAACTAAAAATAGGAGGAAGAAGGTATGCATGTTGTCTGTTCACTCAGAACAGTGTACATGTAGTGTACACTTAGTGTACACTTAGTATAGACTTTATTGAATCTGGCCTAGTGTCCAAAGGTTTACAAACAGTCTTAATCTCGCTTGCATTTAACCTACTGTTGACACATAGAAAGTCATGCACAGCATTAACATCATAATCATTTGGGATTACTGTAAATAAAAAATTGATGCCTAAAGTGACAAAAACTCATTAGATTGTTCAAGGGCATACCATTCATACAATTTAGTTAAAAATCTTCAGTATCATGTATGTTACTTTTTATTTTGCCAAGCTATTTATTTAATATTGACTGGAGATAAATGGATATGACATTTTTAAAAGAGTTATTTAATTGACTGATTTGATTTGCATATTTTCACACTGAAGAAGGGTTGTTACCTGAATGCTCTATGTAGTAAAGTGCTTGTGGCATTTCAAGAGTCTGTTTTTCTTTTCCTTGAATTTATATTTTGGACCATTTACCATAGTGTGGTATCCATTTTTTTATAGTATTAAAGAAACCAGTCAAAACTAAATGATAATAGAAGCACTTGAAAGTCTACTGTTTTTGTTTTTGAGACTTCAGGCAGACTTTCAGAATTTAGTCTGCAAGTATGCTCAGAGGATTAAGGCTATGAGCCGTAGTACCTGTGGTACAGGGTTTAATTCTCTCAGTCCTCATTTGCCTATTGTGTGACCTGGAGCCCATCTTTTTTATTATTTATTTCACATTTGTTAACCAGGTTAGTTCAAATGAGCCAAGGGCCCATTTTCAGTGGAGACCCAAGGATAAAAGCTCCAGAAAATATACAGACATGCAGTAACATAATGGTAAAAAATACAGTCACATAACATGAGGAGATAAGGTACACTCTTAACCAGACATTTTTCCTGGGACACCCCTGTAAAGGGACTGCTTGCCCATTGGTCATACCTGGTTAACAAATGGTTAATATTATTCTTATTTATTTATTTTTGTCATTTTTGTTTCTTTTGGCTTTGAACATTTAGGGTGAATCATGTGTTCTTTAACCCTATGTTACAGAACCTTTTTTATGCCATAGAACCCATTCTTAATTGTGCGCTTAATTTGAAAATAACTGTATCTTGGCCAAAATAAACTAGGGAGGGAGAAACTTTGGGAATGGATCTAAAAGAACCCAAATTTGTTAATACTTTGACAGGATATTGCTTCCACCATTTAGATTCTTGATGATTTCTTTGGGGTTGTGTTTCTTGATAAAGTCAGTTAAACATTAGTAATACATATTGGTGGTGCAGTTTTTTTATCCAATCAGTAGCATGGTAGTTAAGATCTTCCATTAGTATAATTTTCTCTTTGATTTTGAATTCCATTTTTTAGAATATCATTCAGCTCACTTTTTAACATCTATAGGATTGGATAGCATCCTATGGTATTATAGTCAGCACCATTGATTGAGATTAGGGAATGCACTATTTCCATTTCTTGATGAGTAACCTGTTCATTGGTATTGAGATTTCCATGATAAGCACAGATGTTAGGCCTACAACAGTGAAAGGTGGAAAATCCTGATATTTGCACTGTGTGCTTTATGCATTAACAGCATTTCTCACTGAAATTTGAAAATACTGAGTTCACCTCTGTGCATTGACATTTTCAGCCCATCAACTTTTTCACAAAAAAGTATGGAGTATCTAAAAAGACAAAAGGAAGACAAAGTGTGTCATCTTTGGTATCTGTATATCCTATAGTGAGAGATGCAGCTCATAAAATGCAAAGCTTTATGACGAGGCACTCATTTCCCTGCAGACTAAATACCGAATCTGTTATGTGAGGTGAAGGTACTGTTTTATGTAGAAACTGTTTTGTGTTACCTTTTTTTTATATACTGATGATGGCAATGGAAAGTCTCACCATATCTGGTTGCAAGTCCTACATAGTACCTTGCATGGCTGATTTACACCTACAAGGACAAGGATCATGTGATACCTGCCACTGTAGCACCATATCCTCTTACTCAAGTTGTTATTTCTCTAATTTTGGCCCTCCCTCTGCTAAGCTGGTTAAAGCAACCATTTCCCGTATAACTCCTGAAGACGTTTTACTATTAAGAAATCACCACAAACTAGATTTTTTTCTGTGTTACCTTGATGGCATATCAACCTTAAGAGCTTGCATATCTGATTGTTTTTTCTTAGATCCCAGTGTTAGTGAATTATGCACTCTTCCTGGTATCCTTTTGTGGTTACTCTGTATGCAGCTTTTTATTAGAGTGCACAGTAAAGTCTGCTATGTGCTTTTTCATTGTGTGTGTGTGTGTGTGTGTGTGTGTGTGTGTGTGTATGTGTGTGTGTGTGTGTGCGTGTGTGTGTGTTTGTGTGTGTGTGTGTGTGTGTGTGTGTGTGTGTGTGTGTGTGTGTGTGTGTGTGTGTGTGTGTGTGTGTGTGTGTGTGTGTGTGTGTGTGTGTGTGTGTGTGTGTGTGTGTGTGTGTGTGTGTGTGTGTGTGTGCTTGTATGAATGTGTACTTTAACAAGGTTGTTTGATTCAGTGTAAGAAACCAGTTGGAATGTTGTCTGGACCCAGTACTTAATTTTATTGAGTGCTGTTTTTTTTTCTGTGATGGTAGGTACATCACTGCCTCTTTGCTTAAGTGATTTCTGTCCATGGCTGTTTGCTCATGTAAAGGAGAATCTGTGTAGTGTTTCACCTCAAGTTATTCGATGATGTAAGTTCTTTCACAGATCTTAAATTAAAGTAGAGCAATAATTTATTGTCCATTAACATCTAACAGCTCACACGCTGTCTCAGATATCCATTAGTAAGATAATCCCATAAGGTTAGGTCATATAATGCCTGTATGCCCCCTGTTATTAGGCTCCTTGTCTTCAAACTACTGTAACGGTTGTGGCAAGTTAAATATTGGGTTTATAGGGTGTGTCTGCTGCAAAAATTTATTAAATGTGTCTTCCTAAAATCATACCTGCTTAGTTATAAAAAATAACTTGCAGTATGTAGTTCTTGTTTATAGGAAACAGCTATAAATGACTCAAGGTACTCCATAAATGGTCTAATAGTAGCTTAATAAGAGAATCCTCTACTTTCATTGAGGTTTAATGCCCTGGATCTCCATGCAGATAACACATTCTGGTCAAAACTTCACCTTAATGAAAACCACAAAAAGTGTTTTTGCTGGGTTCAAGCTCCCAAACCCCTGTTTATATGTGAGTTTGCCACCGTATCACATTACTTATAAATAGTAACTCCAAAGTTGGGCAACCACAGAAAAAAGAGGAAATCCTACACAAAGTGAATCATGGCCAGTGTGTCAGTCGAAACAATGGTTTCCTATCAGGAACAGTGACTGGATGATCAACATCAGAGAATTTCATGTGATGAAACCTCATCCATTTTACAGGCAAACCAACAGTAAGGAAGCAAGACCATAAGCTACAGACAATTTCTTTAAAATGTGCCCCCCCAGCAAAGATATTTTGCACTGTTCTTTATAGTGGACAAAGTACAGAATATGGCTGTTACACTTTATATGAAAGCTTAAGAAGTTAAGTATGGTTCCTTACTCTTGGTCAAATATAAACTGAATGATGTTTCAACTCATTTAGTGCACTTTCCCATTATTCACCTCTTTTGTCTCCATTCTTCTTAGGCTATTATTGTTGGTGCAGTCTCAAGTAATGCTCTCTTGCTCTTTCAAAGTTTTTGAGATTTTTTTTAAGTAAGGGGTGTAGAGACTCAGGTATAATTTTTTCATCTGTTTAATTGGTTTACTTTGTCATGTTGAAGCTTCAGTAGAACATAACACAACCATTTAAGAATATAGAGGCTATGAAAAACACTCATTGCATTAGAAACTTTAGTCATTATTGGTGCATATTTTAACTTAATTGTGCACAGTTTATCTGCCCACTATTGTATCAGTCAGTCGTTTCTCAGAAGCAAAACTTCTGAAAATGTTTGAATAAATTCAAATGTCTTTGTTTCTCTAGAGCTAACCAATCACAGGGAGACATCTCAGAAAACAATCTCTACTGATCGATGTCAGGGAATTAGCTGATCTGCTTCTATTGTCATAAAACATAAAGCAGTCTTGACTTCTTAAAGCAAATTTGCTTCTAGCCCTCATGGATATCTTTGTGTAAAAAAGATTATATCTTGAAATTATGGCACAGAAACCAGAACCTGATGAAATTTTTCTCAGTTCCTTAGTTCAGGGCTCATCTGAAGTATTGCACTAATCACTATCCCTCTCAAAAATTTAAAACAGCTGGACATGTTCTTTAAATAGATTCCAAAGTTCCAAACACATTGGAACTCGGAAGTTACATAGCCTCTGCTGATTTGTGGCAGGGAATTAACTTACAGGACAACTATTGTTAGGACATGGAAAATAATTTTTATCTCATCTTCATACAGCACCAATGCACCTACAGCATTATAAGTTCATCTTATTTTTTCATTTGTTTTACTCCATAATGACATGATGTGGTGGCCATGCTGATGTAATTTTGCCATTTGGCTCAACATTCTCCTCCTCACTGTGCACTCTGTACTCACAAAATATGGCATTATACTAATCATCTCTCTCTCTTTTATGTTACAATGTGTATTCAGTTGGAAAGGTAGTATTTAAAACTGCTTCTTAGTTTTAGAATATCTAGACAGGGGATCAGTAATTTTGTCCAGTGGCACTATCAGTTTTGTATTCTTTACCATGTTTAAACACTGTCCATTAAACCCTCCTTGGGACTCAGGAACACTCCATGCAATAATAAGCTATTCTTGCACAGTGTTCTGTGTCCATGTAGTGTTCTGTGTCCTAGCAGTTGGTGTGTCCGAGCAATGCACGGACACTAAACAAGCCCCCTGCGCTCAGAAAGTGCCATACAGCACTTTCTAAGCTGCACTGGCATAATATTAGAGCTTAGCTCTAATATTATTTCAGTATCTCAGTGTTCACGGACACTGAAATGTAAAATAGATCATTTCAGTGTCCGCGGACACTGAAATAAAAATGTCCAGAGGAAAGCAATACAGGGGATGTGTCACAGCTTCTGTGACACATCCCCTATATTGCTAAAGTGCCATATGGCACTTCTGCATTCTACAGAAGCAGGAAATGTGTGCAAATGTACACATACATTCCTCTCAACCGTACAGATTTTCACAGAATCTCCAGATTTTGCCTCATATTTTTGGTCCACTTTCCATAAAATTATGGTTTTCTGGCAAATTAATGGAAAATCATTAAAGACTGAAGTTGGAAAATAATGAGAGACATTTGAGTTTCAGACATTAAACCCTTCAGAAAATTCATGCCACTGCAAACCTATTATTCTATCAATTTTCTGTTGGCAAGAGCAATATTTATAAATTGTCCCTATTTTTGGGCCTTTGTCCCAGTTTTATTTATGGCTATGTCCAGATTTCTTGTTCTAAGAGGTTGAGAGGTATGCACACATAACAGGGGATAAATCCCCCAAATGTAAATAAGCACAAGCACAGCCCCGCAAAAACAAGAAAGTCCGCAGAGAACATGTCATGCATCAGCATGAAACACGCACAGAATCCTGAAAACCCAGTCATTGCCATTATGTCACAAATACAGTCCCAAGTAGTTGTCAGAACACCACAATACACACCCATATAACCTACATAAATAATAATAATATAGCTTTGTTTTTAATGCCCTAAGGAATGTTTAAGTGTAGCTAAGTGGGTGTGTACATTACAGCTTAAACATCCCATAGGAGCTAAAAGAAAATAGGTGAAATTTCCAAGCCACGATAGTGTAGTGGTTAGAGTTGCAGCTTTGCATGCAGGTGTTCAAGTCCCAAGGCAGGCAACTTATTTTCTCATGTGAAAGTTGTGTTAAAATTATTTTAGTAAACTTAAATTATGTAGCAACTATTTTTTTGTCAACCAGGATAGTGTAGCAGTTCCAAAAGTGAGATGTCATTGCAGAAAAGATGTGAAACCCCTCTATAAACACAAATGCCCAATACAGAATAGTCACACAAGAATATAATGTAATGAAAGCACATATGGGGATGTCATGGAAGATAAACATAAAATTATAATGTGTATGAAAATATTTATTTTATATTATACAATGACTGGGCATTAACATACAAATATGAGTACGCTAACTGGCCAGCCCAAACAGAGTGCCCGTTGTAAATCTGAGAGTATACTAATGGAAAAATGTCCAGTTGCCTGGACTTTTTCCATTTGTATATCTCCTGTTTTTTCTTTTTTTTTGTCTGCAGAGATAGCAATGGAGAAATGAAGATCTCCATTGCCTTTTTTAACATATCTCGCTATGTGTTATGAGTTGAAGAACTTGTATAACATAGCAAGATATCATAAAAAAATGCAATGGAGATTTTCCTTTCAACAGAGAAAGGAAGATCTCTATTGCTTTTTTAACATATCTCACTATGTTATACAAGTTCTTCAACTCGTATAACATACAGTGATATGTTAAAAAAGCAATGAATTAGTGTCTCATATTTGATTACTCTAGGTTTAAATGTGGTTGTTAGATAACTTAATGAGACACAACCAATTAGTATAATTAAATAAACATTTGAGATTTATAGTGAGGAATGATAGTAACTATATGTGTAGTTAAGACCATTTACTTGATATGTTTAACTAAACAGTTTGTTCAAGAGGTGTAGAGATTTATCAGTGTTTATTAGGGAATGTTTTGGTTAGGCTTTGTAGAGTTAGATGTAGCTTTTATAGGTTTTTTGCATGTTTTTGATGTTATATTTTGTAAGGCAAAGAATAGATATTTAGTAAGGTTATTTACCCGTAAAATTCTTAACATTGTAAGAAACCTATGTATGTCCTTGTCCAGGGGAATAGTGGATAGGCACTGGTATGGGATGGGATTTCAAGATTGCTTCCAGACAATATATATTGTGCTAGTATGTTTGAATTTAGTACAGTTATTCAATTTTAAAATATACTTAAACAAATTAAAGATCTTAGTATGTGGATAATAGACTCATGGAATACTAAAGGGCTCCAGAACTTGAAAAAAAGGAAATTATTTCTTCATTTATTTCTCCAGTCAAAGGCATATTTTATTTTACTACAAGAAACCCATTTGACCAATGACCAATGGGCTGTTATTAAGGATAAGAAATGGATTAGAGAGGTTGTAGCTTCAGAAGGGACAACTAATAGTGCAGGAGTTGCTATTATTATTAAAAATCAGTATCAAGAGAAAATTCTAGATTCTAAAATAGACAAAGAGGGAAGATGGTGTTATGTGATTCTTTCATCTACCCTTTATGATAAACCTGTCTTACTTCTTAATATATATGCCCCGTGTACCAATCAACAATTTTTTATAGCATCACTTTATTTTATCCTTAATCAATATAATAATTGTTATATAATAATAGGAGGTGATTGGAATATGTATCAAGATCCCAAATTGGATAAATCAAGTTCACACAGGTCTTTTAATAATCAAGCAGTTATAGCATTAAAGGAACTTAAAGTAGATTTTAAATTATATGACCCTTTTAAATACACAAACAATCAAATAAATACAAATAACTTCACATTTTATTCAAATTGTCACAAAATGTGGTTTAGGATCGATTTTTTCTTGATTTCAGATGTACTAATTAATTTAGATCCTTGTGTATCTATACAAGCTCGACACTTATCGGATCATTCTAGAATCACATTAACTTTTAACAAAGAAGATATAATCCATGAAATTCAAGAGACCTTTAGTCTTCTACTAGTTAACCTTTCCAAACAGCGACATCCACCTGATATAGAATGGGCAGCAACCAAAGCACAAATAAGAGGAATCTTTCTTCAAAAAGCTACTTATTATAAGAAAATACAAACTAGAGACATACAAGAACTGGAATCTAAAATTAAGCTATTAGATCAGGATTTAATTGGGAATTATAACAAACAAACTGAAACGGAATTATTAAAATGTCAAATGGATCTTTTTTTGCTACAGAATAGTAGATTGTCATTTCATGAACATAAAATACTGGTAAAATATACTAATCATATTCAGACCCCATCAAAAGCACTGGCTCGTATCATTAATCAATCGAAAATACCTTCTCAAATTCCTGAAATACAGTTTAATAATAAAAGACATACTAATACTGAAGATATTATGAATATCTTTGAATTAATATTCTCTCAAATGTATGGCGAGCATCAGGGATTACTTACAAATAAGATTAATAATGATTTTCTGCAGAAGATTATCTTTCCGAAAATTGGTGATGAATCTCATGTGGGTTTAATTAAACCAATTTCCTCTGAGGAGATAATAGATACAATTAATAATTTGAAACCTCATAAAGCTCCAGGACCGGATGGTCTGACTGCAGAGTTTTACAAAACGTTTTGTGATATGTTAGGTAAAATACTTCCACATATATTTAATTATATAATCAACAATAAAATTAATGATCCACACTTTAATGCTTCAAAAACAATTCTTATACCTAAAGAAAATGCAGATCTTCAAAACCCAGATAATTATAGGCCTATTTCACTTTTAAATATAGACATGAAAATTATGACATCTATTTTAGCTAATAGATTGAAGAAGGTAATAAATTTAATAATATCTAATGAACAAGCTGGTTTTATAAACGGCAGACAAACTACTGATAATAAGTTATCACTTCATACACTAATTTCTTATGCCAGTCATAGAAATCTTAATGTGTACACACTCATAATTGATGCACAAAAAGCTTTCGATAGAGTTAATTTAAAATTTTTGTTTGATATTTTACCATACTTCAATATACCCCAAGACTTTATTTTAACATTAAAAAAACTATATAATAATCCTTATACAACTTTATACATTAATAAAAACTTTTCTAAAAGAATACAAATTAAGAATGGAACCCGTCAAGGCTGTCCGTTATCTCCTATATTATTCAATTTATACTTAGAACCATTATTTTTACATATTAAGCAAAATACATATCATAATGCCCCAATAATATATGGTACTAAAATGTCCATGGCTGCTTTTGCTGATGACCTTAATATTTACTGTACGACGCCTGTTTCAGATACCAAGAAAATACTAAAAGCAGTGGAAGAATTTGCAGAAATATCTAATTACAAAATAAATTTAAAAGAAAAATAATTTATTTCCTTTAAAAATGCCTAAACCCTTTTCGCTTTTACCATTGGTAGGTCAGTTAAAATCCGAAGAAAAAATAAAATATTTGGGTATTGTTTTTTCCACAGATAATAGAGATTTTTATGTGAATAATGTTAAGCTGATTTGGGATCATATATTGTCTGATTTAAAAAGATGGAATAATCTGAAATTACCAACAATGGCAAAGGTTTCAATCATTAAAATGAATGTACTGCCCAGAATATTATATATTTTTCGAGCTACTCAAGTCTCAATTTCTAAGAAATTTTTTAAACAAATTCATACGAAATTAGCTAGATTTGTATGGGAGCCTAGAAAAACTAGAATATCTTATGACAAATTGATGACTCCGAAAAATAAGGGAGGTTTAGACTTACCTAATTTTGAATTATATTATTTAATAATAAACTCTAATAGAATTTTAAGAGTGGTTAACTTTGACATATCCAGTAGTAAATGGTCACCTAAGTGGTTGGTTCTGAATTATAAACATGCTGTTAGGTTGGGTATTAACTCTAAGGCATTACCCTTCTTAAATAAAGATACCTTTAAATTGTATGCCTTGATGGAGCATATTAGATTATATATAATATTGTTACAAAATCTGTTTAAATCATTAAATCTCTTGCAATATATGATGACTTTCCAACCCTTTCATAAGAATCCGAATTTGAAAATCGGTAATCAATTGATAGATCTTAAAAAATTTCCACTTATAGTTGATTTAACCGTACTTGATCTATATCCTTATCTTGGTATCTCAATACATGACACGTTAAAAGAGAT
The DNA here is from genome assembly GCF_019279795.1 of Protopterus annectens. Lineage (NCBI taxonomy): Eukaryota > Metazoa > Chordata > Ceratodontiformes > Protopteridae > Protopterus > Protopterus annectens. The sequence goes on along the minus strand of NC_056736.1, from coordinate 257,933,953 downwards.
GAGCCTTCCTAACTCTTATTTAATTATAATGAGACAATTAAAGGATCTTTTCATAAGTTATTTTAGTAATTTCAAAATTAAGGAAGAAGATTAACTAATTGTTCAAATCTATGGCAAACTCTTATGCAGGACTTTAAATATATAACATTCTCATATAATCTGGTAAAAGACGTGAAATATAAAAAACAAATACTCTTATCAAAATACTGGAAGGATAAAATATTACTGATTGATGATAATAAAATATTAAAAGCAATTAACCTAACCTTAAAATCAGTATCTCTTCAAAAGTTATTATTTACTCAGCTGATGATATTTAACAATGCTTATTACACTCGTCTCAGTCTGCATAAATTCAACTCCAAAAATTCACCTAAATGCCCATATTGTATTGATCAAACGGCTGACCTTTTACACATGTTCTGGAGCTGTAAATGTATATTTAAACTTTGGAACTCTTTAAAAATTCAATTACAAAAAATGGGTTATCAACATTCCACACTTTCCTGGGAATTTATGATTCTTCATATCCCTCCGAACAACTTGGACAGATCTCAAATGATCACACTTATAAATATTTTCTTGTTAATGAAGCTTTATATAGCTACAAATTGGCTGAATCCATCTCAGACTTCATGGGAAAACTTTAAAAGTGTAGCGATAAAACGTATTCTAGCACACAAATTATTAATCAAAGATCATAAGAAAAATATAAATAATCCGAAAATATGGGAGCAAATCTTTAATATTGTGTTGGCTTAATGTTCCAAATCCAGTTATCCCCTGGAAGTACATACTTAATTTGGAAGTCAGTATTAATAAGCCTGTATATTGATACTAGATCTTTTAATACTCTTTTTCAGAATTTTATTTCAATGTATAATGATCTCATTTAACTGTTGGAAGCATTCATGTATATAATGTATATATATTGTAGTATTGTATTAACAATTGGAAAAATAATAAAGATTTATTATTGAAAAAAAAAAAGCAATGAAGATCTCCCTATGTCTATTGTTACCTCTGCACAGCATACTACGTAAATGTGGGAACACATCCCTTATGCATGTACAGTACATCAGAAATACCCCAGGATACCAGAAAACTGTGGAAGGGCAGCACAGAGGCATGATACAATGACATTATATAAGAAAGGTAAGTATTGTTTTTCTTAAATAATGTCATTGTATAATAGCAATAACCCATGGCTGGGTGTATGGAATGCTGGCTTTATCCATGGTTGGCATTGTTTGGTCACTCGGGCTGCCCCCCCCACACCCCCCACTACTTAAATATACCAACTCTGAGACCGCACTACATTGAAGTAAATGGAAATCTCCCCTTACGGAGATTTCTGTTTACCCATCCGACGTTCTGCACTTTTGCTATTCTCATGTCAACAATGTCAGATTCAACATTGTCGGCTTTTGAGAATATAATAGGTAACCGTGCAGGACATGTGGGCAACACATGGCATACTTGCGAGACAGGGGGCTGGAAAGAGAAACATATCACACATAATGTTATTACAAACTGAAACAGTAGCTGCTGTTACACGTATTGTTGTAACATGACATCTCTGAAGGATATGATGTCTGGAACACCAATGGATGACAACACTTACTGACTACAATCCTCACATTATCCTACCAACCCCACAAAAACAGATTTTGTTCGAGGAACAGACCAAGCATAATAGGGAAACATCTGGCCAGTCTGTGGACAACATGCCAGTTGAGAGGTATGCCAGAGGCATATCACTGTCAGATGTCAAGTCACCCAGTAAATGTATGTCCAGACAAACCTTGTCAATGTAGCAACACCCCATGTGTATGACAGCAGTCATGACATATGAACTGTACTAAAATCTGGACCTTTGTCCCCCATGTTGTTGGGCTGTCTACGCATGTCCTGTCCTGCAAGGTATTACAACCTACTGTCTGTGAAGCTGTAGCTCCCACACCTCCTTAATGTCCCCCACACAGGCAAGGGAAATGGGCAAGGCCCACATGAAGGGCATCCCATATGTTGGAAGTAGCAGCTGTGTCCAGGACCACAACACAATACTATGTTGGCACCTACATAGCTTTATGGCCTCAGCAATAACCAACAGGACAACATGAACCCCCTCAAGGTCAGCTGAATGCCTGTGGTAGACAGCAGCAATACACAAACCACAGACTTCGTCCCTATATTGGCCATACGGGACAAATCAGGAGCACGTATCAACTTGGCATCAAGTCAGCCTTTGTCTGATCAAGCATATAAGTTCACAGGTGGAGTACTGTAAGGCTAACTATGAATACATATTGGACACATCCACCAAGGACAATTACAAGGCCATCTTCACATATGTCTGCAATCTCTGAGGTAACAAACCAACCCACCCTGTAATGGTGGCTAAACAGACCACATACACACACAACATAGCTCTAGGTAACCTGCTGCAGATAGGTTTAGGGCAAACATCACCCCCTGGCTCAGCAGCATTATAGCTGGATATTTACAGCACCCAAACCCCTCCGCTCATCACCAGTGAGCAGGTACATATTGCCTACATAAGTATCCATGGCACCTGATAACATCCCTGTTTGCATCCTACATGAACTCAGGCATGTGCTCCCATCTCCATTACACACTGTAGTCACACCAAGCCTTAGCACCATCCACACCCCATCCGCATGGAAGATGGCCAATGTCATCCCTTGACACAGACATTAATGAGGAGTACAGGAGTAGGAAATTAACTAGCCCTCATTGGGGAGAATATGACAATTCAGGACCAGCAGTGCAATGCAAGCAGATACAGTGGTGATAAAGTACAAGGGTATGGTGTGGTTGTGAGTGGTGGCTATTGCTATTCAATGTAGCTGTGCAGGTTCTGTACATACTGTTGCCAAATGTATGAGGTCCTGTGATGTGTCTCCCTTTTTATGTCTTCCAGGTGCAATGTTGCATCAACAAAGGTCAACTTTCTCAGCAGCCGAGACAAATATAGTCATAGAAGCCATACTACAGAACCATGCCATAATGTTTTGCTGGAGCCAGCAACATTTGCAGGAGAGGACTGGCCTGTGGGACGACCTTGTCCACAGGGTAAATGAGTCGTCCTATGTACATACGAGCATGTCAGCATTGTGAAAGTGACCTCATACGCCATGCCCAGCAAACGGCTGCTGCAGTGGCCATGGACCACACAGTCACAGGTGTAGGCCTGGCCTTGCAGCCCCACTGACACCCACTGTGGAGCTCCTCAGGTACCTTGGGGCACCCATCCCAGTACAACATCAGAGTACAGACCCCCCCACATACTGGAGGTGGGTGGCACCCAGACAATGGACGAGGAGTGTGCAGGTAAGGCCACAGTGTAGATTACTAGACTAGTGTAGCAGACGTACTTGTAATTGTAGAGTATCTATGTGTATGTGACAGGTCAGATTGCAGTTGTGGATGTGGTTTTCTAATGGACAGACGTGCACATCTATGGTGAAGGACAGCAAATTGTGTAGTATTGGGGGTTATACTGTAAATGTGTAGACATGCTGCATCCATCCTTTACCAATGCCACATGTGGGTCTGCTAACAATACTTCCCTCCCACAACTACCTAGGTCCCTCTGGTCTGCATGTGGGATGGCAGCCTGCAGCTTGTGAGTATGCAATTGTTCCGTTGTGGTTTGCCAATACCCCAGGCATGTGAAGGCCATGCAATGTACCATGCACACAACTGTCACTCATAGCCATATTGCTTTATGTGCATGTTCACTTGTGTTGGGGTTAACTGCATTGCATCACAGTGGTCACCACAGGGGCCTATCTGATGTGAATGTAACATCCCTGTGGCATACCTCATGCCCTGTCAGTGCAAGACCTCTGAACAGAGACCAACAAAATGGGTGAACAAATGGCTTAAGGTAGTTACATGTGTGACACATTACTGTCATATAGTGGATATAAAGTGTATACACCCCTGTTAAGATTCCAGGTGTTTGTGATATATATATATATATATATATATATATATATATATATATATATATATATATATATATATATATATATATATGTATATATATACAAATTGAGACCGCAATATGTCAGTCTACTCCTTTTCCAAACTGTAATGTGACCTATGACATGAACAATTCACCTGTAAAACCAATCAATCTGTTGGCCACAAAATATGGAGTATACAAAACTCACAATAAGCTGGATGCATATGTGTGCACACCCTTCAAATAATATTTTATTGCAGCAGCTTGTGATTTACTGACAGCATACGGTCTGCTTGAGTACATACCTGCCATCAAGTAAAGGCACTCTGAGTAACATCAAATAACAATCTGCTGTCCAGGTGGGATACTCATGACATTTGCTGAGTTGCCTACAACAGCAACAGCCATGGCTTGCAGACAGCTTACAAAGCAGAAAAGGGATCTCATATTTGAAAGGTATCAGTCAAGAGTAGGGTAGAACAACATCACCACATCATCACATACACCATGGAACACAGTGGAGAAAGTTGTCAAAAGGTGGACTGAATATGGGACAACAGTGCTTTTGAAAAGAACCTGACGTCTCCCCAAAAATGATGACAACACATGGCAAGACCTGGTCAGGGAGGTTGCTAGGGGACATAACAACAACACTTAGGGAGTTGCAGGAATCTCTTTCTAGTACTGGTGTTGTGTACTACCTGTGAGAACACTCTCCCATATTCTGCATCTGTCTGGCCTATGGGGTAGGGTCAGAAGATTGAAGCATTTCCCCACACCAAAAACATCCAGGGGTGGAAAGTAATTGCAGTACAGCACATCACATCTCCCAAAGGCAGGTGTTAAAATGTGTTATGGTGTAATGAGACTATAGATCGTCCTCACTGTCACAATACCAAAAGGTATGTGTGATGACAAGCAACACCTCTCATAACCTGAAGACCAGCATCCCCATTGGTGAATCACACTGGTGGCAGTGGCCTGCTGTGGGGATGCTGTTCCAAAGCCATAACAGGGTTTGTAGTCATGGTGGTGGGAATTCTGAACATTTCTAAATAACACCCATGTCTGCCAAAAATCCATCAGGCATCTGCAAGAACACTGAGGATGGGGAGGTGTGTCACCCTTCAACATGACAAAGAACTGAAGCATACATCCAAAGCTACCTAAGAATGGCTCCACCTGAACACACTCATGGTTATGGATTGGCCCAGCCAGAGCCTAGACCTACACTAGATAGACAAACATCAGTGTGATCTGACGAAGGCTGTGCACATGAGCTGCCCTTGCAATCTGACAGAGTTTGGTGACCTATGCATGGAAGAGTGGCCAAATAATGCAAAGTCAGGATCTGCCATGCTGATAGACACCTTCACAAGAAGTGTGAATGCTGTACACCACTTACAAGGTGCTTCAACAATGTATCATTTTAAGGGTGTGCACACTTATGCAATCACCGTATTGTACATATTGCAGTCATTATATTTTACATGTAACACGTGTTTGTTTATTGATTGGATTGCACATGTCATATAGTTTCATAGTTTCATAGTATAGTACTAGGCTATCTGCCCTGGGGCATTTGTAAGCCTAGCCATAGTGATGTGGCTTTTGCCACCTCATGAAATGATACAAAAATGTACAGATAAAATCTAGAATACTGTGCCTCTGTCTAGTAGTGACACAGTGAAGGTCCCCTTATATAATAGAATTAGTTTACTGTGCCCCTGTCTAGCAGTGACACAGATGTGACCCCTGGGGTAAACTTATGATCTCCCATCCACTCATCAAGATTTCTCTTGAAGAGAGTCAGTGAGGGGCTCTGCCTAATACGAACTGGGATCCTGTTCCAAAGCATGGGAAGCCTCTGGGTTATGAATCTATCCCTCCAGCATGTCCTATTCATACTTGTGCCGAGGTTTAAGTCTTTAGCTCTCGTGGTCCTGATGGATTTGGATTTTTTGAGGTGGAGCATGTCCATCAGATCCTGATTGGACATGGCCTTGTACGTCAGGCAAAGATCACCTCTGAGCAGGCGGTATGCTACTGAATAGAGCTGAAGTTTCTTTAGTCTGGCAGAATAAGACATATGTTGGAGACCCTTGATCCTTTTGGTGAGGTACTTTTGTGGTCTCTCCAGCTGTTGCAAGTGCCGGGTGAGGTACATACCAAATGGGACATTGTACTCAATCATAGGTCTGATGAGGGAGGAATATAGGGGTACAATGACATCCTTGGATCTGGATGTGAAACCCTTCATGATGAGGTGTGCAAGGTAGAATGTTTTTCTAACCACTTTGGCAATGTGGGTGTCAAATGAGAAGTCGCTGTCTACTTGGGTCCCTAGGTCTCTGATTACTTTTTCCGTACTCAGTGGGTTGCTGTCTATGTGATAATTTGTGGGTACTTTGTTTTTTCCAAAAGGGATAACTATACATTTTTTGGCATTTAGTTTAAGGCCGTGACTACGGCACCAGTTGTCCGTTTCAGTGAGGCCTTTTTGTAGGATGTGTGTATCTGCTGCTGTATCGACTATGGCACCTAGTTTGCAGTCATCTGCGAACTTTGTCAGCCACAGCCCTCCCATGTTTGCTTTAACATCTGAGAAATAAATGCCGAACAAGAGGGGTCCCAGGACAGATCCCTGTGGGACACCACTTGTGACTGGCTTTGAGTCTGACATTGCTCCAGCGAAATGTCACATGAAAGGTGGGTAACATATTTGAATGCATTATTGTGGTCTCATATTGTATATTACAAGAACATGGCATGTTAACTGAGTTGTGTACATGTATCATATCCACTATAAGCTTAGAAGGTTAATGATGTAACAGGAATTGTGTGGCCATACATGCATTGCTAGTTTAGAGGTCTGACACTCACATGTATGTCATTAATCAGTGATGTCAGTCCTCAGATCATCCTACTTATGTATCAGGGAAATGCAGGGGGTATGAGAAATAAGGCAAACATATGAGCCAGGCGTCTACACATCCTGCGAGGATATGTACAGTTGTGAGGTATGTTCTGTAGTACTTGCCACTGTGCTATATAGGTGAACAGCAATGATGTGTACATGGGTGCAGTCTGTGCTAGGGAATGGCCATCACATACTAACACTGATCATGTATCCCAGAGCTCTATATTGTTAATTACATGTAGTAAAAGCGGCTGCAATGCACGATGTTGAGGGCCGTGTGCCATGCATAACACCATTTGGGTAATATGTGGTCTGTGTAACAGATTTGTGCCACCTCACCTGTAAGTGTATGTGTTTGTGTGTGTGTGTGTGTGTGTGTGTGTGTGTGTGTGTGTGTGTGTGTGTGTGTGTGTGTGTGTGTGTGTGTATATATACCAGCCAATGTCAAAGTTCAGGTATTAATGTACATATGTTGTCTACCCGTCACAGGTGGTGATGGGGTTTGGGTTCTCCCCTTTTGGAAACTGATGTCATTGTCACTAGAGACTCTGACAATGATGATAGGAATAGTGAGGTACACGTGGGGTTGTCAGGGGCTGAATCTGTGCCATTGGTTGGCATCACACTCATGTCCACACCACACTGCACACAGTGACAATGGCCACACATTCCCCATCACCAGTGGCCACAGATGATGGGCCGTTGGCAGGTGGTTGCATTGAACAGGCTAGTGTGGTGACTATGGCAGGTGTGAGTGTAGACACTGGCCATAACCAAAGTGCAGGTTAGGTCCCACACAGGTGGATGGACAGGAGTGCTTGCAGGAGGAATGTTGTTGGGCCACTGTTGAAAGTGCCACCAAGTCACCAGACATATGTTCCAGGCTGTCATGGATGCACAAGCAAATAGTGTATGCCACAACACACAAATACTCAAGGTGGTGGATGCAACTCTCCCTGATTTATGTGGTGACATACATGACCTTGTTGAGGCCACATGTAACAATACTGAGGTCATGAATAGACGGTGGTGTGAGACATTGGCAATCCCTGACTGTGACATGCCTGTGCTAGAGCATGCAGTGGGAATTGGCCATTGGCAACGTGGATGTAGGTCATCATCAACAACACCTGAGAGTGTCTGGGGTCATGCACTTACTGGCAGTGACACCAGCACTACCAAAGTGGGTTGCTGTTCATATCACACTGGAACAGGCCATGGCCACATGGTCCTGTCCAGTCCTGTCAGGGGAACCAGATCCAGTGTACAGCAGTCACCATCAGGAAGGAGTACTACATCTAGCCTTGGGCCTGGTGGTGCCAGTGATACCCCTGTCAGGACCAGTTCCCGTGTCTGTGGCCAGAGATGGTGACCAGGACACCCTTACATGGCAGGATGTCCTGGTCACCATCTCTGTCCTGGCCAGAGATGGTGACCAGGACACCCTGCCATGTAAGGTCCACAGCTGTCCAATGTACCTCTGTGTAGGGCAATCACATGGCATGACTATATGCACAGCCCATCTATTGGATACCCCTCCAAACACACACACATTATGTCAACCGTATGGCCCAGCCTAAGCCCCTGGCAAACCCACACCACACCCTGTGGATATGATGATACCTGTGCCACATCCCTGTCATCCATACCATCGATGCAGGGACATGCTAATATGGGTCTGATGCATAGGGTGACTGTAGTACAGTGTAGGTATGTAATACTATGCAAGGTGCTGTCGGCTTGCATTTGTTATGAGTACATGTACAGGTATAAGGCCCCAGAGGGACCAGATGGCTTAGTGGTTAAGGTCTTTGCCTCCCATGCACAAGGTACAAGGTTCGATCCTGACCTCCGACCAATGCCTGTTTGGAGTTTGCATGTTCTCCCTGTGTCTCCATGGAATTTCTCCCATGTTTGAAAAGCATGTTGAGTGTTTCCATCTCAAACTCACCAATGAATGGAGCTGTGGGCAGCAGCACAGACTTTACATAGTGCCCTACAGGGAAAGGAGTTGTACAGACAAACAGCTTTGGGCATTTACTGTGGTGTGCAGTATCTCAAGATAGGATAACATGGATCACAGACTGCGTGCTGTGGCAGGGTTAGCCACTCAATGGTGTAAAATATGGCTCTAGGTAATTTGGTCATGTTGACTAATGTTGCCAAAAATGGGTATGGGTATGGGTAGTTACTGGTGATAAGTGGGTTGAGGACCCGGCCTACTCTGACCCATGCCAGAGACCCGTGCTAATGGTTGGAGGGGTATATGTGCCCCTATTGGCCAGTGTATGGCCACCAAAAAGCCCAGCAGCCCTGGCTCAATAAGCTACTGGCTGGCCGGTGTCTAGTTGCCCAGCCTGGGTTACCTGGGATAGCTCAGTTGAGTGAAAGTCGGACATAAAACCAAACATGAACTGAGAATTGCTACGCTTAATGTAGGTTCACTGACAGGATGCAGCTTGGAAGTGGATGACATGATGATATGGAAGAGGCTGGACATCCTATGTATCCAAGAGACAAGATGGAAGGGAAGTGCAACAAAGTCACTTGGCTTGGGATCCAGAGTCTACTACTCAGCTGGAGGGCAGGCTAGAAATGGTGTAGGAATTGTGGTGAGACAGAAGCCTCAGAAGGCAGTAAGGGATATCATCAGAATTAATGACAGACTCATGAGAGTCAGACTCCAGTGGAATGATAGGGCAGTATTCATAATCTCAGCCTATGCCCCATAGCAGGGTTGTGATAGTGAGGAAAAGAGTGCTTTCAGACTGCAATTGCAGAACCTACTAGATAAAGCAGGACAACATGAATTGGTGTTGATAATGGGTGACTTGATTGCACATATCGGGACAGAGAGAACAGTCTATGAGGAGTGCCTGGGCTCACATGGGTGGGGCAATGGGAATAAAGAAGGAGAAGTCATTCTAGACTTCTGTCTGCCAAATGGCTTGATAGTAGCCAACACATGGTTCAGGAAGAGAGACAGTCACAAGATCACATTCAAGAGTAGTCAACATGCAACTCGGGTAGACAAACTCCTAGTAAGGAAAAGGCACCAGGGTAGAATCCATGATTGCAAAGTCATCCCCAGTTAAACAGTCGGCCCACAGCATAAACCACTAGTTACCGCAATCAGCTGTATGCAGTGGACAGAGAAGGCTCTAAGGACAATAGAGACCAGGCTGAAGACCTGGAAGTTGACAGGAGAGAAAGTGCAACAGCTCAAGGAATTACTCAGGGCTCTAGCACCCCAGGAAGAGGAGGAAATAGGTGGAGTTGAAGAAGAATGTCAGCGCCTAAAAACCACATGTGTTAGGACTACAGAAAAGATATGTGGCTGAGCCAGGTATGGAAATAAGGTACATAAGGAAAGCTGGTAGTGGAATGCAGAAGCCCAGGAAGCCATCAAAAGAAAGAAGGAGTGCAGGAAGAAGTGGAAGACAGAAAAGACTGACCAGGCCTGGGAGGACTAACAAAGAAGCTAAGAAAGAAATTGCAATAGCAAAGAATAGGGCATTGGAGGCACTGTATCAACTTCTGGAAAGTGACTCAGTAAGTGGTACAAATAAACTTTATCAGGTTGCAAGGCAAAGAAAGAAAGATAAAGAAGATAGTCAGACACCCTTCATAAGGGATGCCAACAACAACCTGCTCTCCAGTCCAGAGGACATCAAAGGCAGATGGAAGGAGTATTTCCAGAAGCTTCTGAATGAAGAAAACCCCACAGAAGCTGTACTGCCCCAGAAACAGCCTACAATGAGAGAAGAAGAGGAGCCCACCCTATAAGAATTAAGAACAGCACTAAGGAAGATGAAGTCAGGGAAAGCAGCAGGCTCAGATGAGGTCACAGCAGATATGATAAAGATGTTGGGTGAGATACGGGAGAAATGGCTCTTGAGGTACTAATGGCAGTGTGGAGAGAAAGGCGTATCCCAGATGACTGGAGAATAAGCATACATGTGCCAGTGTACAAGAACAAAGGGGACATCCACAACTGTGGGCAGTGCAAAGGCATCAAACTCCTATCACATTGCATGAAAGTTCTGGAGAGGGTGATTGATTAATGGATATGCAGAGTAGTAGAATGTAAGATGGGAGATGAGCAGTTTGGATTCAGATCAGGATGCAGCACAATTGACCCGATGTTTGCATTAAGACAAATACTTGAAAAGAAGCTAGAGATGAGGAGAGAGTCCAACTGAGCATTCCTAGACTTGGAGAAAGCATATGACAAGGTCCCAAGAAAGCTAATCTGAGCAGTACTGCAGTGGTTTTAAGTCCCAGAAACATTGGTAGAATTAGTGAGGCTATGTACAAGGACCCAATAACTTAAGTATGAACAGTGTTTGGCCTTATAGAGGGGTTCCCAGTCAGAGTGGGTGTACATCAGGGTTCATCTCTGAAACCACTGCTGTTCATACTGCTGATGGACTACATTAGCAAACCAGTTGTAGGAACCAGATCAACAAAGCTGCAGTATGCAGACGATGTGGCAGTACAGGCAGACTCTGAGCTAGAATGTCAGCAAAGTATAGGAGAATGGAATGCAAATCTGAAGGGACAAGGGATGAAACTAAGCACAGATAAGATGGTGGTAATGGCAGCTTCAAGTATTTGGGAGGGGTAGTTGAGGAGAAGGGTAGTCTGAATGAAGAGGTCAAAGCTAGAATCAGAGGGGCTGCAGCCAACTGGCATAGGGTATCAGATGTAGTCTATGACAGAAGAATGTCAAAGAAGCTGAAAAGTAAGGTGTACAAGACAGTGGTGTGACCAGTACTACTGTATGATACAGAAACCTGGGCAGTAAAGGCAGAACAGTTGAAGAAGCTAGAGGTGATGGAAATGAAGTGCCTGAGAAAAGTGGTAGAATGCACACTGTGGGACAGATGGAAAAATGAGAGAAAAACAGCAGAAGCCAAAGTAGCTTCATTTGCAGGAAAGATCAAAGAGAACAGATTACGGTGGTTTGGGCACATGTGTAGAAAATCAGAAGACAATCTGGTGAGGAAGATTTGGGACAGACAGGAAGAAGGTAAGAGGAAGTGAGGACATCCAGCAAAGAGGTGGATGGATTGTGTGAAAGAAGATCTGCGACAGTCAGGCATGAGTGCTGAAGAAGGCAGGAGTGTGGCACTGAATCTAGAGAGTTGGTGACAGTTAACACAATACCCCGACCCCGTGTAGAACAATGGGAAAATGGGGGCTGATGATGATAATGATGATGATACAGGTGTATGTTACTTATATGCCAGGATGCATTATCGCTGTTAGTACCACTGACTGAATGTAGTCTGACATGCTGTATTCTGTTTGTGTTCCAGGTGTCTGTGTGTCTGCAGGCTGTGGATCTGCAGACATTCCCAAGAGTGAGTATGGCAGACTGGGAATACACCAACCATGTCACCCCTTGTCACAGACAGGTAGCACTCAGACATGTCAGCTCAGTGTTGTGTACTACCACAGGCTCACACATACAGAACAAGTTACTGCAGTACTGTCAGCAGGTCCCTCACAAGCATAGCCATTACATTACATTAACTGTAACAGGAAAAACAGACTGTTTCAAGATGATCAGAAAGCCACAAAGTCCACTCCACGATATTTAGTCTTAACGCACCTTTTATTGAAAAACAAGCAACGTTTTCGCTACAACCCCTGATGTAGCTTCCTCAGAGTACTCTTTGCTTGTTTTTCAATAAAAGGTGCGTTAAGACTAAATATCGTGGAGTGGACTTCGTGGCTTTCTGATCATCTTGAAACAGTCTGTTTTTCCTGGTTTTTTGTACTAGCAACAGATTAACTGTAACAGATTCACCTGTCAGCACCTGCTGACCCTGCCATTTCTATACCGTACACTCAACCCTGATGCAGTTGATGAGGGCATGCATGATACTGTGTATGACAGGTCTGTGGTATGTATACCTGAGTCCTCTGGGTGGAACAGGGAGACAAAATGGTATGTCCTTTGGATACACACAGTAAGGACCAACACATGGGATGTGCACGCAGTAACATAAACACAGCTGGTAATACACAGATTAGTAAACCTACATTTCCACCATTATATACTGTACTACTACATACACATGACATGCCTCACATAGATTATAAGCATGGGACATAACACACTACCTCTTACAACATGTAATGTTCTGAATGTCTCCATGGAAGATGAGATGACCCAACAGACATAGGATATGGAATCATGTATTGCTCCTACAAGCCTGGGCAAGTGATAGTGTAGCAGACATATCAGCATGATGTTTCAGGCAGGTATGATACATGATGCTGACATGTGTGTCACTAAACTCACTGTGGACAATTTGGCAACAATATCACATACATGGGCATTGTTAAGGGATACAGACCACATATAGTTTGCCAAAATAATAAAATAAAAATAAAAGGTCTAAGCTTGTTTTTTGCCTTTCTTGTAACTAGTCTAGTCCACATACAGCTTTGCTGTAACCAGAACTATTTGTAAGCTTCTGAGCAGTGCCAAAATGTCTGCTCTGCAATTTTTCCCTTACATCTGCTAGTTCACTCCTCTCCTGCACTTAATAGATTATTAGTCCAGCACTTTACCAGACTTCTTTTAACAATTTTTGTAGCACACAAAACTGCTACCAGCACTAAACATTCTACAAGGAAAACAGTTCCTGTACTTATTATTAATGCCCACCCCTCCAGGCATGTCTAAAGGTCAGTTCCTTGTGCTTTCTCCTATTAATCTGGTGAACTTGGGCATAAGGCAATGTGGCAACTGCCTCATGTACACTAGCAACCCTCTACTCTTACCTCCCAACTCTCAGACTTGCGAGAGATGCACTTATATCTATCCAAATTGGAAGCCACACACTCTCCAGCCTAGACCGGAATAGGTGGTCAAGAGGAGAAGGTCAACACTTGCACCACACCACATGGAACACATAGTTTTCCAAAACACACACCAGGACTTCCTTCACATAAAAACACACACCACACACCCACCTTCACAAGGCTCTCATTAAAAATTTACCCAAACAGCAGAGGCCTCCAAGGGAGAAATGCACTCGACCACCACAACACAACACCAATCATGAGATATATAACTCTCCTAAACAGTATGCCACTCAACCAAAGAATCTAAGACAAAACACCATGCCCAACACACTAGTCATAGGTGACTGGATAGTGAAGCACACTGATGTCCCACTCACTAGAATGAATAAGGAGAAAGTAACAGTCAGCATCCTGTCAGGTGCCAGGATCCTCTACATAATACATGCACTCAGGTCCCTCAGCAGCAGGTACAAATATGACTCTGTCATTGTACATGTGGGTGTGAATGACCTGAGACTTACCTCCCTGGACTACATGAAGAGAGACATTGAGGTGCTCTTGGATTATGTAGCGCAGTTGGGTATGACCCTAGCCCTGAGCAGCATCCTACCATCACCCAGAATGATACCGCAGTACAAGTAGAAAATGATTGATTTCAACAATTGGCTATGTTTCTGGTGTCATTCCTAGGGGATCCAGTGTCTTTCTGCCTGGGATGACATGATTGACAGACCTTGATGCCACCACTGGGCTTCCAGATACTGGCCAAGGCTCTTGCCACCACTATAGTGCCTGTTTTAGGCTGTGTTCCAAAGACCAAATTACCACCATAACAGTTACAAACAAATGCAAACTGAGGGTCATGCTGCTGAATGCTAGAAGTGTAAATCTCAAAATGCACTCGTTCGAGGCACTCCTTAAAATGGGGAACATCTACATTTGTGCTGTAAAAGAGACCTGGTTCAAAGCAGCAGAAAGCACCCCTGCACTACCAGGCTATAACTCATTCCACACCTTTCGGCCCAAGAACTTGGACTGAAGCTGCAAAGCCGGTGGTGCTTCCATACTCATAAAGGATGCACACACCTCCAGACTGGTAGTCCAACATAATGCATCAGAGATACTTCAGGTGCAGCTAACATTAGGTAAGAGAGCAATTCAGGTCATAGCCTGCTCTAGGTCCCCGACCATGTCCCAAGATTCACACTCCACTTTCCTAAGCACCCTGGAGAATATTAGGTTCCAACCTAACAGTGTCATACTGGGTGACTACAACTACCCCTCCATTAAATGGGAAACTACTCATGTACTAATACACTTGCCCAATGTTTCCTAGAATTTATTAATTCCAGTGCCCTGGACCAGCTCATTCATACCTCAACTAGAGGTAGCAACATCCTTGAACTGGTCATTACTAACATGGGCAAATGTTGCTCTACACCAATAGTCAACTCCTCCCTGGTTAGATCTGACCACGAACTAATCACCTTGGAAATCCACATCCCCCCCCCCACAAAGGTAACCACCATGACAAATGTCTACAAAGCTAACATTGGGCTCCTTAAAACAGAGGTGGCTAACTTCACGGCACCCATGCAAATGGAGAATAGTTGCATGACCACCAAATCATACACCAATGCACTGTATGAACACGTACATAAATGTATGGATCTCGCCATACCCAATACAACCAAGCCACTCTCCTCCAAAAAAGGAAGCCAATCTGGTGGTCCCCTTCCATAAACAAACTCTACAACAGAACAAAGAAACTGATATGGAATAAGGTGAACTCCCAAAACTGGAAAAACTCCCTTATTGGCCTCAACAAAAGGTTGAGATCCCTCATCAAATCCTCTAAAGCTAGCTATGAAAACGGAATTGCAGCAGATAGTAAAGACAACCATATGGCCTTCTATAGTTATGTAAATAATCTCCATGCCAATACCCAGATGTGCTCTGAGCTACTGCACAATGGTACCTCCTACAGTGAGCCAACAGATATTGGCAATATACTGTCCAACAAATTCAGTGCCAACCTTACCCCTGTCTCCCCCCCAAAAGGACCAATCACAATACCAGTAGACTGCCAGGCACCCAGTGTGCACAGGTTAAAACAGTACTATCCATGGCCAAGAATACAGCTTCTATGGGACCTGACAATATCCCTGGCTGTGTTCTATATGAACTACACAGTGAACTGCCATCACACTTTTGTGCCCTGTTCAATCACAGCCTCACCTCAGGCTTTATCCATACTGAATGGTGCACTGCCACAGTCATCCCTCTCAACAAAGGAGGAGCGAATACAGACCCTGGGAACTATTTCCCCATTAGCCTAATGAGTTTGATATGCAAAGCTATGAAACGCATCATCATGGACCTAATAAAAAAGGATATAGGGAATCTCCAAACTCCCACACAGTTTGGTTTTGTGGAGGGTAGATTTTGCCTGCTTAACCTGGTCGACTTCTTTGTGTCAGTCACCAGAGCTGTGGATGAAGGCAAGGTAGTCATACAGACTACCTTGATCTGGCCAAGGCCTTTGATACCATTTCCCACTCAGGAATCATAGAAAAACCCAATAAGCTATGCATCAACCCCTATATCACTAGGTGGGTTGCAAACTGGCTCACAGATGGAACCCATAGTGTGAAAGTAGCTGACTCCAAGTCAGACTGCTGACTAGGCATGAGTGGAGTCCCACAGTGTTCAGTCCTGGGTCCTCTCCTGTTTGGTATCTACTTCTCTGAAGTCCAGGCCAACACGGAGGGACCCTGGTTGACAAAGTTCACAGACGATTGCAAGTTGAGAGCTATTATTAACTCCCCAAGTGATGTTGATATCCTGCAGAAAGGCCTCACTGAGACCAATGAATGGTGTCAGAACCATGGCCTTAAGCTCAATGCTAAAAGATGTGTCGGCATCCCCTTTGGTAAAACCCTGGTTCCCATAAATCACCACATTGATGGTAGTCCACTGAACACAGAAGGCATTATAAGAGATCTGGGAACATAGGCTGACAGGAACCTCTCTTTTGACCACCACATTGGCATTGTGGTCAGACAGTCCTTCTATGTGGCACATCTCATTACTAAGGGTTTTGCATTGAAGAAGTAAGATGTCATCACCTCTCTCTACTCTTCCCTCATTATGCCAATCATCTAGTACAATGCCCCATTTGGCATGTACCTCACTGGACACCTGCAACAACTGGAGAGGCCACAAAAGTACCTCACAAATTGATCCTAGGCCTTAAACAGTTGTCCTATATGGACAGACTCAAAAAACTCCAACTATTCTCTGTCTCATATCACCTACTTAGAGGTGATCTCTGCTTGACTTACAAAGCCATGTCTGACTCAGCTCTGTTAGAAATGCTACATCTAAAGAAATCCTACTCCCTCTGCACCACACACTCCAGAGACCTCATCCTCATTACCACAATCAACAGAACATGCTGGAGGGACAGGTTCATAACTTAGAGACTGCCCATGCTATGACATAGACGTCCCATACATGTCAAATAGAACACTTCACTGGCCCTCTTCAAGATCTTGATGAATAGATGAGAAATAAAACATTCACCACAGGGATCACTCCAACGACTCTACTCAACCGAGCCACTAGGAACTAATGTCTGGTGTCACAATGCCAGGGTAATCCCCTGGCTAGGCTCGTAAAGGCTTCAGGGCCATTACCTTAGTATGCACCTATGAACCTATGAATCTAAACATCTGGATATTCCATAGACATCTGTACAGAGGACTGGTATGGTCTGCACAATGGTTTAACATGCTGCATGTTAGGCAGATGCCATTACCACACTATGTAAAGTAATGCCATCAGGAGGTGGTAAACAGGCATGGATGATACACCAATCAAAATGGTTTCAGCCAAAAAGGATATGCTCTTCACCCAAAGTGACACACAGACAGACACACACACACACACACACACACACACACACACACACACACACACACACACACACACACACACACACACAGTTGCCAGTATTGATATTAGAACCCCAACTTGTCTAGTTATTTCTGCTATAGTGTTACACACTTATCAGATGCACCACAGAGACTACATGATTTTTCCTAGTCCCAAGGTACTTCTAAGGTGAATGACATTAGCAGGCCTAGTAAAGTTGGGTGATGGGACATTTACAGGGTGGTACACAAATCAAAATGCTATAAACCTCACAGTATATGATTCTTACACACACACACACACACACACACACACACACACACACACACACACACACACACACACACACACACACACACACACACACACACACACACACACAGTTGCCAGTATTGAGATTAGAATCCCTACCTATCTAGTTATTTCTTCAATAGTGTTATGCATTTATCAGATGCGCCATCACGGAGCATACATGATTTCTCTTAATCCCAAGGTACTTCTAAGGTGAATGAAATCAGCAGGTGGTACGCAATTCAAAATGGTATAACCCACACAGTACTATTCTCACACACACACAGACACACACACACACACACACACACACACACACACACACACACACACACACACACACGCACACACACACCAGTATTGAGATTAGATCTCCTGCCTATCTAGTTATGTGTACTATAGTGTTACACAATTATCGCATGCACTACAGAACTTACTGAGCTGATGACTGGCCAAAGTTGCTGATAACTGCACAGCTGAAGTAAACTGTTACAGGTACCAGAAAGTCTGCCTTCAGTCTTTCCCTTACATTTTGTTAGTTGTTACTTTCCTGCACTTCAAATAGCCTAATAGCTTTGAACTTCAACAGATTTATCAAGTATTCTAGCACACCTGAGAGGCATCAGCAGTAGTCGTTCCTCACAGAATTAGCTTCGGTACTTAGTAGTTATGATCACCCCTCCTTGCCTGACTAAAGTGCAGTTATCTGTGCTTTTGCCCATTAACCTGGTGCACTTGGGCATTCTGAGGCACTATTGAAACTGCGTCATGTACACAGACAGACCTCTCCTTTAAACACTCAACACTCAGACTTGTGAGTGATACCCCTATATCACCAAATTGGAAGATATGCAATCTCCAATGAAGACTGGACTAGCTGGTCAGGAGGAGAAGGGTCAATACCTGCAACACACCACATGAAACACATACCCCTCCAGAACACACAGTATCACAGCTTTGACATACAAACAATAACCATACATCCACCTTCAAAGTGGCACTCAATAGACATTTACCCAAACAGTGGAGACCACCAAGACAGACACCCACTCAACCATCACAACACAGCACTAACCACAGGACACATATCTCACCTACACAGTGTGCCTCTCAACCTAAGCCCCAAAGGCTAAACACCTTGCCTGACGCAGTCATCATAGGTGACTCAATTGTGAGCCACCGGATGTGACACTCACTAGTTTGAACACGGAGAAGGTAACAGTCAGCTTTCTATCAGGTGCCAGAATCCAGCACATAACACACCCAGTCAGGTCACTCCACAAGAACTACAAGTATCACTCTGTCATTGTCCTTCTGTGTGTGGATAACCTCAGATGCATATCCATGGTCTATATAAAAAGAGACACTGTGGAGCTCTCAGATTATGTGGGCCAGGCAGGTATGGCAGTAGCCCTGAGCAGTATACTGCTGTTACCCTGAATGATACCACAGTACAAACAGCAAATGATTGACTTCAACAATTGGGATGTGTCTGGTGTCACTCTCATGGGATCCAGTATCTGTCTGCTTGGGATGACAAGACTAACAGACTGCAATAGCTTGCCACAAATGGCCTACATCTGTCACCCCTGGGTTTCCAGGTACTGGCTAAATGTCTTGCCACCCCTATAGTGGCTTTTTAATGTTGTTCCAAATCACATTACCACCATAACAGCTGCACATATATGCAATCAGTGGGTCATGCTGCTCCACATTAGACATCTACTTCTCAAGATGCGGCCACTCGCAGCACTCCTCAAAATGGTGAACATTGACATTTGTGCTGTAATGGAAATCTGTTTTACAGCAGCAGACGGCACCCCTGCACAACCAGCCTACAACACATTCCACACCTGTCAGCCCTAAAACATGGGCCACAGATCCAAAGGAGGTGGTATCTCCATATTGATAATGGATATGCACACATTAAGAGTAGTATCCCAGTATAATGCATCTGAGTTACTTCAGGTACAACTGACATTGGGTAATAGTGCAATCCAAGTCGTAGCCTAGACCCTCAATGCACATTCCTCAACACCCTGGAATCTATCAAGGTCCAACCCAACACTCACATACTAGGAGAGTTCAACTACCTCTCCATCAAGTGGGAAAGATACTCAAGCACCAATACACTGGCCCAACAATTCCTGGAATACATCAGTTCCAATGCCCTGGGCCAACTCATACTGACACCCAGTAGAGGAAGCAGCATCCTTGACCTGTGTTGATTGCTAACATATGGGGCTGTTGCTTGACAACAGTAGTCAATCGCTACCTGGTTGGATCAAATATAGAGTAATCACCATGGAAACCCACTTCTCACCCACAACCCCTGCAAAGGTAACCACCTTGAACAGCTTCTCCACAGCTGAGTTTGGACTCATATGAACAGAGGTGGCTAACTTTACAGCACCCATGCCAATGGAAAATACCTGCATGACAGCCGAATCATACACAAATGCACTGTACAAACAAGTACATCAATGCATGGAACTAGCTATACCCAGCAGAACCATGACACTCACCTCTAAACAATGGAGGCCAATCTGGTGGTCCCCTGTCATTAATAAGCCATACAATAGAAGAAGAAGCAGTTGCAGAAAAAGGTGGCATCCCAAGAGTGGTATAACACCGTTATTAGCCTCACCAACAACTTGAGATCCCTCATGGAATCATCTAAAGCTGCCTATGATGGCAGAATTGCAGCAGACACTGACAACAATCACAAATCCTTTGACAGTTATATGAAAAACCTCCACACCAATACCCAGATTTGCTCTGAGGTATTGCACAATGCTACCTCATATACTGTGCCAATGGATATTGACAACATTCTTGCCAACACACATTGCCAGCTTCACCCCTGTCTCCCCCTCCTGGGGAACAGTCAGAATGGCAGAGGAATGCCAGACACCCATGGGTACTCCACCCAGGTTACACCTGCATTATCCATAGGTGAGAATACAACTTCCATGGGACCCCAAATAATCCAAGGCTGTGTTCTACATGAACTACAGAGACACCTGGCACCACATCTTTGTGCTCTGTTCAGTCACAGCCTCATCTCAGGATTTGTCCTTCCCAAATGGCACACTGCTACAGTCATCCTTCTCCATAAAGGTGTGGGAACTACAGACCCTGGGAATTTTCAGTCCATTAGCCTTATGTGTCTGATATGTGCAGCCATGGAGTGCATCATCAGGGACCTGATCAACAAACATATAGGTAATCTCCTGTATCTGGACTGCACACAGTTTGGCTTTGTGAAAGGGAGATCATGCCTGCTCAAACTGTTTGGCTTCTTTGAGTCAGTCACCAGGGCTGTGTATCACAGTAAGGCACTGCATACAGCCTACATCAATCTGGCCAAGGCTCTTGATACCATTCCTCAGTCAGGAATTATGGTTGAACCCACCAAAGTAGGCATCAGCCCCTATATCTTTAGGGGAGGTTGCAAATCGGGTCACAGATAGAACACACATTGTGAACATAGTGAGCTCCAAGTCAGACTGCCAGGCAGTCATGAGTGGAGTCCCACAGAGATCAGTCCTTGGTACTCTCCTGTTCAGCAGCCAGTTCTCAGGAATCCAGGCTAACACAAAGGAACTCTGGCTAACCAAGTTCACAGACAATTGCAAGCCAGGAGCCATCATTAACTCCAAATAATAAACCAAAGGTGCAAACACGTAGGACTTTCTCCACAGCTGGAACAGTAAAATGCCAAGAAATCTCCTTTTAAAAATGAGTAAGAAAACCACTGTTGCAAAAAATATATCCTTTTATTCGCACACAAAGGATTTCATCCCACAAATAACTGAACTCCATCATTAACTTCACAAGTGATCCAGATGTCTTAAAGAAAGGCCTCACTGAGACCACTGACATGTGTGGAAACCATGGCCTGCAGCTTAACACCACAAAATGCATCATCAACCCCTTTGGTACAATTTCAGTTCCCACAAAGTACCACATCGATGGGAGCCCACTGAACATTGTAGGTGTTAGAGATCTGGGGACACAGGTTGACAGCAACCTGTCCTTTAACCACCACATTGCCACTGTGGTCAGGAAATCATTGTATGTGGCACATGTCATTACCAAGGATTTTGCATCCAGGAAGAAAGAGGTCATCATCTCTGTGTACTCTTCCCTCATTAGACCACTCATCACGTATAATGGCCCATTTGGCATGTATCTCAGTAGACATCTGCAACAGCTGGACAGGGCATAGAAGTACCTCACAATGAGGATCCTAGACATTCAACACCTGTCCTACACAGACAGACTCAAAAGACTCCAGCGATTTTCTGTCTCATGTCATCTACTTAGAGGAGATCTCTGCTTGACTTGAAAAGCCATGTCTGACCCAGCTCTTTTACAAATGCTACACCTAAACACATCCCAGTCTCTCCACACCACACACTGCAGGGACCTTGACCTCATTACCACAATCAACACAACATGCTGGGGGGACAGGTTCATCACCCAGGAACTGCAGATGCCCTGGAATATACTTCCTATACATGTCAAGCAAAGCAACTAGATGACCCTGTTGAACAGAGATCTTGATGAGTGGATGGGTAATAGACAGCTCACCCCAGGGATCACTCCAGTGGCTCTACTTGATGGGGGCACTGGTAACTAATGTTGGGTGGCACAATGGTAGGGCACGTCTGTGGCCTAGGCTTGTAATGGCTCCAGGGATATGAGCCTAGTACACACTTATGTACCTATAAGGGGGGTGACATCAGCATGACTGATAAAGTAGACCAGTGGGTGGGTAACATACAAACATACACACTTATACCCCACACTCACATTTTCCAGATCTGAGAATAGAACCCCTGCCTATCTAGTTCTTTGTACTGTAGTGTTAGACAGTTATCACATGTGCTACAGAGCTTGCTGGCCTGACAACTGGCCAAAGGTGCTGTTAAGGAGAATGACAAAAGGGTTGGGAGGGTGGCCTAATGGTTAAGGTGTTTGCCTTACAAACTCAAGGTGCAGGGTTTGAGTCTCACAAGGGATAATTGGCTAGGCTTTAAATGGCTCGCAAGAGCAGTTAGCCTTGTACTAACCTATGAACCTATGAACTTCTTACAAACATACACACTTACACCACACATGCACATTTGAGAATATAACCCCTGCCTATATATTTCTTTGTACTATAGTGTTATGCAGTTATCACACACACTACAGAGTTGCTGGGCTGAGAATTGGCCAAAGGTGCTGATAAGAGGAATGACATCAGCAGGCTTGAAAAGTAGGCCAGTGGGTGTGGGACTTATCAAAAATAGTTCTTCTTATAAACATACACACTCATTTGCCAGATCTGAGATTAGAACCCCTGTCTATCTAGTGATTTGTACTATAGTGTTACACACTTATCACACACGCAATGGAGCTTACTGGGCTGACAGCTGGCCAAAGGTAACAATAAGGGGAATGACATCAGCAATACTGATAAACTGGGGCACTGGGAAGTGTTGTGGGTGGGAATGGCCTAAAACTGTTTCACCTACAAAACACAGACACATACCTCCTCATTCTCACATACAGAACACACACACACACACACACACACACACACACACACACACACACACACACACACACACACACACACACACACACACACATGCACACAGTTGCCAGTATTGAGATTAGAACCCCACCTATCTAGTTATTTGTACTATAGTGTTATACAGTTATCGCATGCAGTACAGAGCTTATAGGAGTGATCAATGTCCAATTGTACTTCTAAAATGAATGACAGCAGCAGATCTTGTGAAATAAGGCAATGTGAAGTGTACTGAGTGGGAAGAGTCTCCTAATACTTAGACCTACGGTGACACACACACACACACACACACACACACACACACACACACACACACACACACACACACACACACACACACACACACACACACACACACGTGATGTGATATTATAAACTCAACCTCAGTACTGTTACACAATGGGGCTCACCTTTTATGCTGGCACATGCAACTGTTTACAACTGGTTTGCCACTGTCCACAACAGGACATCACTATATGGCATTCAATATATCCGTGTGTGTGACTCACTCTGTCTGTGTCCCCCTGTGTCTCTTTCTGTATCGCTGTCTGTCTCTCAGTTCCCCACATCTATGTGTGTGTATGCTTGACATATGTTATCTGTTGCCACATATACGTATGTGTATCTGATGCAACAGATGCAGATATATCACATATGGGCCACCTACAGCTAGTTGAGGGTAATTCTGTCTGATGTGTGTGTGTGGGGACAGTTGAGATGTACATAGCTGTCTGCATGCATGGGCATATATACACAATACAATCATATAGTCAGATGTGGGTTCCAACATGTCCTGTGATTCTCTAAGTGTATAGTTTTTTTATATTTTTTTAGCAGACATTTTCTGACATATCTGTAGTCTGATACTGCAATGTATTGTGTCATTACCTAGTGCCAGACAGCCTCAGATCATCACAGTGCTTTACCAGAGGAATACTAATTGTATGATGCATAGACCAATATTATGAGATCAGCTATGTAAATTCTTGCCCAACAAGGCCATTTGTGAGTTGTTAGTGTAGTAATGACACACAAGCTGTGTTAACAGTCCAGCAACCTGGTGATATACTGGCTGGGGATCTCCTGCTTGTGTGGTATCTTTCTAACCTGAGATATCATATCCTTGTGTATGCATACCTCTTACCTCTACATTTTTGGGCAGGTTGTCCAAGTGTTTGGCTAGAGGTGTCATCCTTTCTACGTAAACATGTGTTTTTATGGCAAGTTAGTTACATATAATTGAAGTGTGATGTTACAAAATAATGAGACATTACTGTTTCAGAATACATAACCTTCAGAGCATTCCCACTACTGCAAACCCCTCACCCTACCAACTTTCTCAGTATGTAAGGGGGATATTTACAATGCATGCCTATCATTGTGCCTTTGTTCCACTTTTATTATTGCCCTTGTCAAGACATCTTGCTGTCAGAGGTTGGGAGTTATGGGTGTGGGCACAGAGTGCATTCAACTCTGCAGGCATGTTCATTATTTGTAAAAGCAAACATAAGAAAAAGGATTATTGAGAATGACCACTGACAACAGTACCACAAAGCACTTATATTCACAAAAGCCCTGGCACCTCTGCTACACATCCTTCAAGATTTCACTAATATGTTTAGTGTATTCCACATAGCACTGTGGCTTCCAGGTATGTCAGTGGCAAAGCAATGGGTGTCACTGACATGCATAACAGTTGGCACTGCAGTTATCTGCACATGGCCCTGTCAAAGGCAACACTGTACCTAGGGCAGTACAAGACAACTGCCAGGAGAATGTGCTGGCCAGATCCATACAGTATTAACCACAAAAACACATAGCTCATTGAACCCTGCATATTGTGGACAGGCAACATGTTTTCATGTGTATTGGTAGAACCATGCCAATGTGTGTTATGCTGCTATTTCCATGCAAAAATATATGTCACTGCATTTGTGTGGGTATATGGGAGGGGCACACCTGTCAACTGTATACATTTGCACAGACTGTGCTGATATTTGCTTTACATTTTGGTTCCATTTACCATACTATAGTGTCCTGTCTTGGGGACTGGAGGCATATCAGTACAGAGCCCAGGTCTGATTGCACTGGCATACATTTGAGTTTCAGACTTTTTACCCTCCATAGCCTTACTGCAACCATGGGTCCTGCTGTGCTATGACTGTGTGAGTCTGTAGGGGAGTAATTCAACATTGCCTCCATTTGTGTGCATTTAACAGACATTTCTCTGTTTTTCTACAGCTGACTTGCTGTGTGGGTGTGAGGGGTGGTTTTGGGATCCCCACCCTGATATCCATACCTGTGACCTATGACCCTGCAGTTAGTTGTCCCCACACATATATGGCAGTGAGATTTGCCATCTTGGTTACTACTGCATAGTGTGTGGAGACCAATTTTGGCCAGACATTTCCTGATGTCCCACATAGCTGTCAGTTGTTGTGTGCTGCTATCCCTGTAGGCCACCCCATTCCCTTGCATGCATGCAGCATTACCATAGATATGCTAGCAGAACATTCTATTCCATTAATTTATTGTTAAGAAGACTGACTTACCTTGTGCTTGCAGCAGTTGTGAGGACAGTGCTTAAGGGCCACCTATGTTGGATGCACACAGTACACTGCCTAAAATGGTAAGTTACAGGTAATGTGATGTGTGTGTCACCCATTTTACTGTGTGTGCAATTCAGAGAGCGGTGTCAGTCCCTGGGATCCCTACAGTGTCAGTGTATATGCTCTATATTGCCTCTTTGCCAAGGCGTGTTCATATACATGCCTCCATCTGCCTATGGGGGCAGGCTCAGGGGCCTCCTCCTGTGAGTCCCTCTATGACTGCGGGGACATTGGCAATGGTGGTGGGCTGTGTGGCCCTTCCACATGCTGTTCCTGCTGCAGCTGTTTCCATAGGGTCATATTGTGTAGCATGGCACATACTATGAACATGTGTGCACATGTGGCTGGAGAGTACTGAAAGGCTCCACCAGATATGTCAAGTCAGTGGAACTGTGAATTGAGCATCCCAAACATATGCTCTATAATGATCCTGGTTTATGCGTGTGCCTCATTATGGCTTTCTTGTGTGGGTATGTGTATTTCTGATGGGTGTCATCATCCACGGCTCCAGTGCATAGCCAGCATCCCCCACCAGATGGCCATATAGGATGCCCCCATCGACAAATGCCTGGTACACCTGTGACAAATGCTAGATGTGGGAGTTGTGATAGCTTCAAGGGCTGCCAGTACACACATTCATGATAATGCCCTGGGCATTGCACACTAGCTGGCAGTTGATGGAGAGGAATCCCTTGCAGTTTATGTAGACCCTAGCCTGTTCACCGGGTGGTGTTTTGATGTGGATGTGCACACAGTCTATGGCACCCAGTAACTCTGGGTATTCTGATACACAGTGGAAGAGACACATATTTCTGGTTCTCTCATCACGGGTGTTGGGGAAGTAAAGCTGTTCACTGGCATTTTGTAGCATGGCATCTAGGAACTGGTGGAGTACCCTGGATGCAGATGCCTGTAAGACCCCCATGATGTCCCCAGTTGGCCTTTGGTAAGTACCTGTAGTTAGAATTGGTAAGGCTACACATACCTTGGTATCCACAGGGATGGTTTCCCCTCTGTTGGTTCTAGCTCTGAGTTGAGGGTGGCACACTCAGTGATTTGCTGAAGTATGTCTCTGTCCACCCTGTAGTGCTCTGCTATCTCCTGATCATGTAGCTCCTGTAGGTTACCTTGGGTCTGAACACTCTTCTCCTCCTCATTGGTCTGTGGTGGTTGTCAGCATTATCCTCCTCTCTGCTGTCAGCTTCTAGCACATACTGATGGATCAAAGCAATGGCAGCCCCTAACATTTTTCCATTTAAAATTCCCGTACATGTATACACCAATGGTCAAGAGTTTGTGGGAAAACCATACTGTAAGGTATTTCCATACTTTATACTGTTGTGCTGCTGATGCTGCCTGTATGATTGGCTGACTATGATACATTCCAGCTGCCAGCTATATTACTCATGGCTTTGCTTTGGCCACTGTGAGTGTTAGAGGCATTAGTGGTTATTTGTGCATGATTGCCTTTATTCTGCTGTTGCCCTTTTTTTAATTAATTTTTACTTACATCTCCTCCCATTTTCAGCTATCCAGCCACCTGCCAGCTGTATTATATTTGTATGGTCCATTCTGACTTGCAAGAATCCCATCATAGTAGTGACTTCTACTTCATTTCTCCTTTATTTTGTGCTGTTGCCCTTTATTTATTTATTTTTTTTACATCTCCTCCAAATTTCACCAATTTCAGCTATGCAGCCACCTGCCAGCTGTATTATGTTAGTATGTGCTTTGCATGGCCGATTCTTACTTGCAAGTATCCCATAGTAGTGATTTCTACTTCATTTCTCCTTTATTTTCTGCTGTTGCCCTTTATTTTTTTTTACATCTTCTCCCATTTTCTGCTGTGCAGCCACCTGCCAGCTGTATCGAGTGCTTTCTTTGGCCCATTGTGGGTTGTAGACTCCCATATTGCTGATTTGTACTAAATT
Source organism: Protopterus annectens (assembly GCF_019279795.1). Lineage (NCBI taxonomy): Eukaryota > Metazoa > Chordata > Ceratodontiformes > Protopteridae > Protopterus > Protopterus annectens. The sequence continues at coordinate 257,905,866 of NC_056736.1, read as the reverse complement.
TCCCTTGTTCGGCTACTTCCTTTAGCTTTTCCTATATCCTTCCTCTTTGAGCCTCTAACGAGTGTAAACAGCAAGAAATGGCCCTCCCCTGGGCATGCACATGCTACTCTTTTTCATGGAATAAGAGTAAACAGCCTCAGACACACCCCCTTCGTTTAGCTGTGCTTAGCTAAGCAGAAGCCAGCCAACAGAGCTCCAATGGGCTTACACCAAGCAGGACACAATCCCTTTTCATGTTACTTGCTCCTCTTGCCTACACAATCATGTTAGTGCACCTACATGGTTAGGTGTTGTCTGACACTTAGAAGAAATTTGTGATTCAGTGTAAGTCCCCTCATTAACATACCCCACTGCCTTAAGCCCTAGTTACTGCACTACACACAAGCCTTCCCCTTTGGCAACCACTGTTCCCTGCCATTGTTTACTTTCTGCATGCCATTGACTATAATGGCAAAATGCAGAATTCCTTAATGTTCATGTCTTCACCCTTACTTGTAACTGTTCTGCCCCCTTCCACTAGTGTATCACTTCCCATGCACTCAATGGCCGTGATTGGCCAACAAAAATAAAAGTTTACATTTTTTAAGGGGTTTTGCATACCAGTAGCCATATATTTGGCCATTGTCAAGTATAACCACTCTAATACATGCTTTATTGAGTGCTGACATGCCTCTATTCTGTAATTTGCAGAAATGCATTTGGTTAGTAACCAAATACATTTCTGCACCTTACACAGTTCCAGCACGGAGACCTGCCAACTTCCTGGATCACTAGATCAGCTCATTTGCATGGTTTTCACCAGCAAATGAGCTGATTAGCATGGCTTTCTATGCTGGAACAGTGTAGGGCCACTCGTGCAAGTCAAAACAGCATGTACCTGGATCGCGAAGCAGCCATTTTCCATGCAGGAGCAGTTACACTGTTCCTGCATGGAGATTGTTGCTTCGTGAATCCTGGGGCCTTTCATTTTCAACAATAAAGGAATGCTTAAATTAATAAAACCAAAACAAACTCCAAACAGGGAGTTTGCACTAACAAAGGAGAAATGGTTAGAATATCTAGGTTAGTTTCAGTGGATATTTTTTGAATGGAAACAGAAGTATATATGTTTGTACAGCATGGTTATCCAAGTGACCTTATGTGTAATACTGCCTTTGAAGATGTAGGAAGTAATTCAACTAACTTTAAGCTGATTTTAAATTTATATTTAGGAGAAATGATTGGTAATAAAAATATAAAAAGTAGCAGAAATCAAGTTTTTTATATTAAGTTATTCTGTAGATCAATTTGTGATCTTTGTAATTGATGAAGTTAAAGATACCCATGGTGTTGATCGGAACAATTGATTAGAATATAAATAATTTCAGTGGCAATTCAGCTGATATACCCCGGGGTTAAATATAATTTGAAGATTAGATTTTTTTAAATATAACAGATTTAAATATTTGTCAATTGCCTTATTAAGTGATATATTTTGAGTGGATGAAATCAATCATATGATTAGATCTAGCCATTTAAATTAAACATTTTTGGCTTTTGTAATTGTTCCAGTGATGTATAGTGTTGATTAAAGATTAAAATGCATAACTTTTTAAGAATGCTGTCTTTTCTTGTGTGTTTTTATTCAGTCGTTTAATACTTAAATGTGTGACGCTATAAATTAGTTACCTGTACAGACTCCTCCTCAGTCAGTCCAATCAATGATATCAGGTTTCTTAGTATTTCTGTTTCATCTTTTCAAAATAAGCAGAGTGACAATGCTACAATCCTTAAAGATTGAGGATGTTTATGACCATAATAGAAAGACTGGAATTGTTAATGACATCACATGGTAAAAGAGCCATAAACTTCCAAGCGCTTAATAGATTTGTGATTCCCATGGGAAAGAAAAAATGAATACAAACTCCTTGTCTGATTGCTTTTACTGGGCTAGAAGTCTTAAACTGTGATGGTCATAATGATTTAAGAGCCAAGATACTTTTGTGAGGTTTCATCAAAACATGACATTTTGTACACCAAGGAAGCTGAATAAGATAGAAATGCCACATCACATGACAAACAGCAATGTCATGCTTTATTTATATGAAGATGCTTAGGGATAATTTATCAGGAGGAAGGAATGCTCAGGACAAGGAAATGTGTTTCAAGTATAATTGCCCTTTGAACTATTAATCATTTTCTCAAAAAGAGGAAGTAACCTTGCCTTCTCCCAGCAATTTATTTTTCTTTCTTCTTTTTTTTTCTGTTAAAATGATCCTTCCTTAGAATTAGGATGCAACAGTCTGCAGATATGTTGAAATTATTTGTTATTAGAAGTTTCACAAGATATTTTGCACTGTTACTGTTTCTCTCAAATGACATGTCAACTAACTGTATAATTTATAATCGTTAGCATCCACAAGAGAACAATGCAAAATGCAGTGAATCAGTACTATAAAGTCATTAATTGTTGTATATAAAGGCATTCCTCAAATTGGCAGAAAGATACCATGAAATGTAAAGTTAAACCGTATGCTAGGCCAGTAAAATCAACAAGCATGCAACAGAAAGAAATTGTACTTTCAGTTCTTAAAAAAATCCCACTCCCTGGAATAAATATAGGTTAAACAAAAATGCAGAAAACATTCTTTTGAATCATCAAACTAATCTATGAAATTAATCTTGTATCAAAAATATTCCTTAACTGCATTAGGAATCTTAAAGAAGAGAAATAGCAAGAGTGTAGCATTCTAACAGTTAAAAATTGCAGTGGTGTTCAAACCACAGGAACTTTCTGATATCCTAACAAATAATTCTTGTATTATTTTCAGCCCCCAAAGAGATGCAGAGAAATGATATAAATGGGAAACAAAGTAGCTGTCATCACAAAAGACATGATTAAAACTGCATTAAGTAAAACTACAAACACAAACTTCATGGACGGCACAGTGGTGCAGTGGTTTGCGTTGTCACCTCACAGCAAGAGGTTCTCCGGTTCAATTCTCAGCTGGTGTGCCTTCTGTGTGGAGTCTGCTTGTCCTCCCTGTGTATATGTTGATTTCCTCCAGGTCCTCTGGTTTTCTTCCATATTACAAAGACATGTCTGGAGTGTTTCTCCCTGGGCCTCCACTGAAAATTGTCTTGTTCCAAGTCAGACTTTCCCAGTAAGTAAAATGTTAAATAAATAAATCTAGCCAACATATGTTGAATCAGGAAGTTTTTTATCTGTCTATTATTACTCCACAACAAATTCTTAAAAATGGAATCTGTACTGAAACTCTGGAGTCAAGCAGTTATGTTCCCATCTACTGAAAAAATAATTCACATTAGACCTTGGTAATAGACAAGGGTGCTGATATTCTATTTTTCTCAGGAATCCTGGTAAAATTCCAAAATATGGGCTATTTGGGTACTGGTAAACCACAAGATTTCACAGAATTTGGCTGTTCAGGCCAGGGCACTCATTCAACATAATTCTTATTTCTTCCTTTACCCATTACTTGTAATAAAGGTTTGCTTCATTAAGAGATCTATACCAAAACTGATATGAATTTTGCTTTGCAAAGGGCAAAATTCACAGTTTAACAGACACTGGCATTAGACATGGAACCATAAACAATCCCTTGATGATTTTCTAATCAGACTGACATTTTGTCTGCAGGGACATAGGAACAGTCATCACAGAACTAGTCTAGAACTACACAGGTGACCCTTTTCTTCTTCTCAACCAGGACCATATGTCCTGGTTTTGCATCTCAAGAATCAGGACAAAACCAAAATAAATGAGTGGCAAAGTCCCATATAGGGATACTTTTTTAAATATTGCTTTTAGAATGAGAAATAGTATGAGTAACATCCTTCATATTAACATGCATTTTCTGATGAATAAAAAAACAACATTATAATATCTGGCATTGTTTAGCTACTGTAATTTTCAGTGATTTACCAGAACATTAAATATTTTTCAAGGGTAAATGGAGAGTTGAAAAGTCAGCAAGCAAAGGAGAGTAGTAGTGCTGAAAGTGAATTCATCCTCAAGTCTTTGTGAGTACCTTCACGAGGTAGACCCTGCTTTCCACAAAATCTCACCAAGGTGACACTGATATATAGACTGCGCTTATATAGCATATATCATGGACTGAAGTAGGTCAAAATTTAAAAAAGATAGCTGGGTGCACAAGACCCAGGATAAAAAAGTGCCCAATCCTGGTAGGCACACTGGTGCCAGGAATGGAAAAAATGACAGTGTAGAATCCTCAAAATACAGAAACATTCCTACAATGGGGCCAGGCCAGGCCCAGGGAGAGGATGCCCCCCCCCATTGTAGAAGAAAGTGGCAGTCCACAAAAATCACAAAAACTGAATGGCCAAAGAAGCATCATAAAGATGACAAAGTCGACTATTGAGGATAAGAAAGAAATTATGTATTGTTACTATTATGCAAAAAGCCCAGAATTTCCAGACACAAGGTATACAAAAAGATTAAGAGATAACTTAGTGGAAAGAAAAATGCTTCTGCAAGAAAAACTGTTAGAACCTTCAAATAAAAATTTGTGGTCATTAATACAACACATTTTTGAAAAACAGTATATAGACCAAGAAACTTTGATCTGTTTGGAAAAAAAAGGATCTGAGGGAGTCTGAAAATATAAGCCACAAAACCTAGATGTTTTTGAAAAGTATAAAAAAGAAATATGGACATGGGAAAGAAAGAGAGATCTGATATGGTGCAATATTTATGCAAAGGTGAAAGCCAGGTTAATCAACATAAAAAGGCAGCCCCAAAGATATTCGAAGAGAAATACAGGGAAAGGCTTCCAGACAATGAAAATTTCACAATAAAAAAAAAATCACAAAGAGGGAATGTAGAAAAGCAAATTAGTAAAGCAGAAGTTAAAAAAAAATAGAAGTTGAAGTTATGGAGTGCATGCAAAGTGAAAGATTTGATGTAGAAGGTCTAACACAGGTTACATCACAGCATGATGGAATGAATCCCCAAAGTAAGGAGAAACAGGAAGATCAGGAGACTTCTGAAGAAGAAATATGGACTTGAGAAAGAAAACGAGAATTAATATGGTATAATATCTATGCAAAGAAGAAAGCAGAACTAATCAATACAAAAAGAGCAGCACCAAAGATATTTGAAGCGAAATACAGGCAAAGGAATGCAGACATGGAAAACTTTACAATACAAAAAATAAGAAGACAAAGAAGAAAAGTAGAAAAGGAGATTAGTAATGGAGAAGTTAAAGAAATAGAAACTGAGGTTATGGAGTACCTCCAAAGTGAAGGATTCAGTGTAGAAAATCTAATTCAGAAAGCACCACAAAAGGATAGAGCAGTGGAACTCCAAATTAAGGGCAAAACAGTAGAATGGGAATCAATTGGTCAGATGCCATATGAAGATATTTTGGAGCCTTCCACAGAAAACGATTATAAGCATTCACTTGAAGCTGGATGGTAACAGAAGGAACAGGAAACTGTGCAAGCTCTGACTTAGTTAATGTTGAGGAGTGCTAGGCCAGTGAGTTCTCATATGGCAGAGCAATGGATGGCACAGAATGAAATTGAAGAGAATGTGCCACAGGAATATGCAACAGAACTTTCTATAGCATACCTGCAGGAAATGGAAAGCAAAAAAATGTGCCCATAGTTTAAAAGAAAGAGCTAAGAGAAGAGTTGCTTGACATAATAAAGATAGAGAGACATATTAAGATAAATGAAAGAAATAGACTGCAGAAGGTCAATAAAACTCAAAAAGTCTGAAGATTTTTAAAACAAATGAACACAATAATTAGGACTGTCCATAGAGAAACATGCGATATAACAGAAGTAAACAGGATATATTACTGTGCAGCTAAATTAATAACTGATAAATTTCTACCAGAAGAACACAGGGTAGTGAGGTAGAGAAAGAGGAGAAATTGAATACCATCATGGAAGTATTGAAAAGAGAAAACTATAAAGCAACTAAGACAAGAAGTGTTACTGTTAGAAGAGTATAGAAGAGGGAACAGATCAATGAAAATGCTTAGAAAGATAGACCTGATAAAAGCAATGCACAGTATTAGAACAGATCAGGATCTATCATGCACTACTGTAAATAACAAACTAAATATCTCAGTATAGGCAGAAAGACTTATATGATACACAGATAAATATAAAGGAAAATTACAAAATAAACAATTTATCGATGACCCAAAAAAGTTTTATAGAGAATTGGGAAACAAAGTAAAAGGAATTGAAAGACCACCAAAAAAAGAAGAAAAAGAAAAAAATTTGAGAAGTATCTATGAAGATCCTGTGAAACACAACAAAGATCTAAATGGATAGAAGAAGTGAAATAAAGAATGAGAAGTTTAAAGGTACAGGATATGAAATGGGATGAAGTAACAGCCAGAAAGATTGAAACAAAGTTAAGAAAAGTCTCATATTGGAAAACCCCAGGCTCAGATACAGCACCTAACTTCTGATTAAAAGTATTATCATCTTTGCATGAAAATTTAGTCATGAGTAAGAACTATTTATATGTGCACCCCAAACAGATACCAACCTGGCTAACAACAGGAAAAACAATACTCTTACTTAAAAGTGAACATGTAAGCTACCCTAAAAATTATAGACCAATAACCTGCCTTCCAACAACTTCTAAACTATACACTGGAATTGATGCCAACAGAGTCTATAGTCATTTAGAAGAAAACTCCATTATGGCAATAGAACAAAAGGGCAATAAAAGAAAATCATATGGAACAAAGGATCATTTGCTGTTAAATAAAGTCATAGTGGAGAAGTGTAAAAAGGGAAAGAATTTAAATATGGCATGGACTGACTACAAAAAAGCATTTGATAGTATACCACATTCATGGATAAAAGAGTGTTTAAAAATGTATAAGTCACACCCTACACTAATCAGCTACATTACAGTGACCATATACAGTGGCAGACCACTTTGCAATTAAGCCATGATAAAGGACTAATTATAATTCCAGGGATAAAAATTCAAAGGGGGATATTCCAAGGTGACTCTCTGTCACTGCTGCTATTCTGCGTTGCCCTTAAACCATTAACCTGTCTACTTAACAACTTAGGCCATGGCTGTAATTTGGCTCCTGGAAAACAACAAAGTGTAGAGACTTCTTATCTTCTCTTTGTCAATGATTTGAAATTGTATAGCTCATCAGATGAAGAACTGAAAGTACAATTGCAAGTTGCCAAAACTTTTTTTAGATGATATAAGAATGTCATTTGCTCTCAATAAATGTGCAAAAGCAACCTTTAAAGCAGGAAAACTCCAGCACCAGGAAAACATCAGTTTGGGACAAGAATGTGATATAAAAGAGCTTGAGCAAGAGGGAGTGTATAAATATTTGGGAACTGATGAAGGATCAACAATAAAACATGTACAAATGCGAACAAAACTTAGTAAGGAGTACTTTAGAAGACTTAAATTAATACTGAAAACAATGTTGACATCTAGGAACAAAATCCAAGCTATAAACCAATTTGCTCTTCCTGTCCTAACTTACAGTTTTGGAGTGATTGACTGGCCCCAAAATGTGTTGGATAAATTAGATTGGAAAACAAGAAGGATGCTTCATGCTCACCACATGATTTATAAAAATCAGTGCATACCAAGATTATATATTCCCTATTCCGAAGGAGGGATGGGCCTCTTTGAAATTGATTATACGTACAAATCTGCAATCATGGACTCCACACATATCTGTTGACCTCGCAAGACCCAAATGTAGTGAAAGTTTTGAAACACGAGGAGAATAAATCTAAGATGACTTCCCTGCTTAGGCTAGCTGAAGCATATTGGCATCAAGCAGGAATGGAAATCAAACTACAAGTGGATAAAAACCAGGCAACAACTGAATGTGCCAAAAAATAAAAGAAAGAATATAAGGTGAAGGACCAGATGAGAAGGTAAGAAATGTGGAAACTGTGTAAATATAGTTGCAAGTATAGAAAACTTCTGGAAGAACCTCATGTTGTTCAGGAATGAATGCAGGAATGGTTAAGGAGAAGTGAATTCAAACCAAGAGATGAAAGGTTAATATTGGCGGCAGAGGATAGTGGGCTACATACACGTTGGTTTACAAAGTCCATTGAACACCTGGGAGAAACAGACAAATGTAGGTTTTGTAAAACAGAATTGGAAACAGTTGCACACCTTGTTGCTGGTTGCAACATACTAATGGCAGAAGGAATGTATACAGAAAGGCATAATGATGTGGCAAGACTGTTGCACTGGGGATTATGCAAACATTATAGTATTAAAGTGGGTGAAAAACATTGGAAACATGAGCCACAAAGCATGATAGAAAATGATGAATTCTACATCACATGGGATCATCCACTGCCAACCGTTCAAAAGGTAGATACTAGAAAACAGGATATAGTGGTCCAAGAAAAGAAGACAAAAGTAGCATTGATCATTGAAATTGCCACACCCAGTGACTACAGTGACCTGCGTACAGAGAGAGAGACACAAAGTCATAGAATATCAGGATTTGCAAGCAAGAACGAGAGCAATGTGGAAGAAATATACCCGGATAGTTCCAATAGTAGTAGGTGCAATGGGTCTTGTAAAAAACAGTCTACAATCATATTTAGATATGATGCCAATACATGTAACTCCATATGAACTGCAGAAGGTGTCATTACTGGGCACATTGCGGGTGTTGTGAAGACCACTTTTGGCTGACATCAAAAAGTGAAACAATGCTAATTTCATATACTTTAATCGTACTTAGACTTAGGAATGGAGTCCATTCCTGTCATGGTATTAGAAACCCCCCAATTTTTTTTTAATTATTTAACATCTGTTTATCAGGAAAACCCAACTTGGAACAAAGCCAATTTTCAGCAGAGGCCCATGGAGAAACACTCCAGACACGTCTTTGTAAAGTGGGAGAAAACCAGAGTACCCACAGAAAATCCACATTAAAGCAGGGAGGACATGCTGACTCTGCACATAAGGCACTCCAGCAGAGAATCAAACCAGAAAACTTATTACTGTGAGGTGAAAAGCTACCACTGCACCATCCTAAAAGATTCATAGAAATTAAAAAAAAGGTAAAATCAAAGATCTGAGGCAAAGACAGGGATGTTCCACAGAATGAAAGACATTGCTAGAGCTGTTTGAGACCAGTACAGTTTTGCCAAGGCAGATACTGTGTGCTAAATCTTGTTACATGCTTTGTAAAAGTAAGAACTGAATTAGATGAGGGAATGATACTGCAAGTGATGTAACTTGACTGAGCTAAGGGGTTTAGTACAGTCCCACATGTACGAACTACAGAAAAATTATATATGGGAAATTTCAATGCTTACATTGTCAGTGGGCAAAACAGTGGCTAAATAAGAAATCACAGCACAGAAGGCTGCCAGTTTTCAATCTGAGCCGCCAAAGTAAACATTGTGTTTCAGAAGGCTTTACTCTGGTAACTTTTTCTGTCAAGTTAATGTCGGGCTGGAACTGTAAGTAACGAAAAATGTATATGACAGCAGGCTAAGTACTTCAATTACATCTCCGACAAATACTAATGCAATGTTGTATGAGGATGTGGTTGGACAAGATTTATGCCAGAATACTGACAATAGATTTACTTTCAATGTCAAATATGAACCACCCTCAGATTTGGAAAGAAATATCTTTTGAATGCAGACTTGGCAGCAGATATTATAGCCTCATAGCATATAAAACAAGGTGAATGATAAACCAAATTAAGCACACTGTTTCCACAATAGTTTACTGAGATAGGCTCGCACATTTGAATGATAAACTAAATTCTGACCACAGTGTTGCTACAGTAGTTTATTGAGATAGGCTTGCACAGTTGCCTACATGATATTTAAAGTATATCTTGCTACACCAGGTAAGTAATTGTTGATATGATTCATCCAATTATTAAATATAATACAGCTTTTTGTGGGTTTTATATAAAACATCTGGTTCAGCGCAAGAAGGCACAGAAATTTATGGTAAAGAAAATGCAAGTTTAGATAACAGGTACCACTGCTTCATGGGGTTCCTATCAGGAGACCAAACGCTTAAATTAGCGAACGCTCTTATACTGAACTTTAAAATGTGAAACCTGAAAATGTCAAAGTCACAGAACATCGATTTTTTCCCAGGGAAAAAAATAGATGGGCCATTCTCCAGACTTTGCTGTTTTCTCCACTGTGGTGCAATCTCGGAGTTGGTATATTTAAGTTGGGGGTGTGTGGGTGACACTGCCCCCCCCCCATATTGGGGGAAGTGGATGGCGTAGCCCTCCACTTTATTTTGCCTGTACATTGTTTTGTTTTTTTTTTTTTTTTGGATCAGCAAATTTTTTACTTAGGAAAAAAATTTGCTGATCTGTTCCTTTGACATTTTAAGTTTTCACGTTTTTAAGTTCGATAAAAGAGTGTTTCTAGCATTCGATCTTTTAATATAGAAGTGGCATATATGGCATAGTGGTGGTCTACTAGAGAATATAATGACTGTCATGCATTAGCTTTTCTCCTCTCCTTGTATAATCTAGTTTTTTCTCCCTCTTTACCCTTACTGCCTGCTGATTAACAGTCCTATCCTGACCAAGTGACCCATTTATTCCTTCATTATTAGGGGCAAGGATCAGCCAGGAAGGGCAGACACATAGGAAGACATCAGTGCTGTCCTACCCTCTTGCACATGCCTCAATGATAGGTCAGTAGGATGCTGAATGGGTGCCAGAGAAATCAGCCAGCATACATGTACCATAGAACACACGGTCCTCCTCCCTTAGCTTGACATACCCATCAACCCTATCTGTGGTTTCAAACACCAAAGCTGCTATTCACACTCAGGTCACCCACCATTTATCGACTACAACACCAGTGCAAGATGTTTAAACTACTAATGTGTTTATACACAATCCACCATCGCATACTGAATCATAACATTCTCTCAGACTCACAGCATGGCTTTCATCAAGGGCACAACTCAGAGACTGCCTTCTTAGTACTGCAAATTGTTACAAGCTGTACTAAACATGGACAAAATCTTTAGGAGGGCTTTTTCTTGTTCACTTAAAGTCTTTTGATACCATTAACCATGTCATCCGCATTTGAAGACTTGCAGAATACAGTCTCACAGTTCTTTCCATCCAGTGTTTCATCAGCTATACAAGAGACTGATCATATGCTGTTATATGGACTGGGCATTTCTCTGTCCTATTACCCATAAACGTAAATGTTTCACAATGGTAAGTGTTAAGATCCCTTCTCTTCATAGTTTTTATAAATAACATGTTTCTGCAATATCACCTCTCCTATTCAGTATGCTGATGATTCCAGGTTAGTATATCCTATATACAGTTATCAGTAGCTCATTTCAGCTTCAACTTTTGTATTAATTAAAACAAAAATTATTAAACAACTAAAGAAATAAATAAATTGAAGCAATGTTTTATTTTTTTACTTCCAATATATTGACTCATTCAGTTTTCATAGCCTGTCTAAAATTAAAACACATCATGACGTAGTGAGCACTACAAAATAGCTAGGTGTTTTCCATCAACATACACTAAGACTGGATGAATGTCTCAACTCATCTCAGTTGTTTTTCCTATTAGCTAAAAGCTAGTCCTTCTTTACTCTGCATTCCAGTTTATGGATTCTTACTGCAATGAATACTTTACTTCAGTCTGGTCTGCTCTTATACTCTGACATCTGCAGCAGTATTCCCTCTGCTCAGATTACAAAATAAAAGAAAGATACTACACAATTTATAAGTTTGCCTTTGACTACCCTCCCAACAACCCTTCATTTTGTTTCTATATGCATTAATAGATGAGATATAAAATCAAACAAAAATATTTTCATTAAGATGCCAATAATACAATAAATATCATAGGTTCATAAGTTTATACTAGGCTAATGACCACCAAGGTCTTTACAAGCCTAACGATGCAACCTAACCCAGTTTTGTCACTGAGTTCTATACAGCATTATATGGTGGGGTATGTTAGTAAGGAGGTAGCTAAGGGTTACATGAGGGGTATGTCAGTTGAGGATTAATTTAATTGCTGTCATAATTTTCAGAAATAATATAAAAAGCACAGTTATCTTAGATGTCAAGTATTTTTTTAGATAAAAGTAACAACAAATATTTACGATACGTACAAGTTCTCCTCAACTATATTGTTTTCCAAATGAGTTAATGTGTTAATTGTTGTTGTGTCTTTCGGCTTTTCCCGGTTAGGGGTTGCCACAGTGGAACTCCGGTCCGCTAATGATTGGCAGTAGATTTTTAAGTGCCGAGTTGCCGGCCCTGACGCACAACCTTCAACGAAGGTACGCCCATTCACACGTCTCGATACAGAAGACACTCTAGCTGAGAATCGAACAGGACAATGTCTTACTGTGAGGCGACAACGCTACCGTAGCACCACCACCGCAGTACGAGTTAATGTGTTAATTACCGTTTCAAAAATAAGCAAATACAATTACTATGGATTTCATATTTCATTTAACCATGAGGCATCATTATCATAAAACTCAAAAAGGGAGTTATTTTGTTCAACATCTTTATTTTTTTATGATATTAGATTCTTTATCATAAATATTTCTAAGTAAAAAAGGAAGTCACCAAATCTTGATTTTGTTTCCTTCAAACAATTTTCATTTCTTCCCTAGGATTCATAAAGAACCCTGTCAGTCATGTAAATTGCCTGCTGCATGTAGATCAATTTATGTGATCCAGGGAAAATGGGATCCAGAGGTAGCTATATCCACAATGAAAAAGACCTCATATCTCTGAATCATAATTTTTTTACCATTTGCACTGTCAGACCTGTGACAGTAGTAGTAGTGTTTATCTTAGTGGCCCATGCATTGTTCTGGCATTGGTACCCCCATTCACTCATAAACACACACACACACACACACACACACACACACACAAATCCATACTCTTGATTCCCTACCTAACCCCCCCCCCCACTTGTAGTGTGCCCATTCAGGCAGAAACACTGACACAGACATAGCACACTCATTCATGCTCCTGTGCAGACACACACACACACACACACACACACACACACACACACACACACACACACACACACACACACACACACACACACACACACACACAAATCCACAATCTTGATTCCCTAACCAACCCCCTCCCCCCATACGTAGTATGCCCATTCAGGCAGAAACACTGACACAGACATAGCACACTCATTCATGCTCCTGTGCAGATACACACGCAGGCACACACTAACACCCACCACCTCTCATCGTCACTGAACTTACCTGTACTGCAACTGATTCCATTGGAGTCAATGGATGACCTCTCTCTTTTCATGGTGACAATAGGAAACATAGTTGCTAGACCCCGAGTGTATTTCCAATTTCCCATTGACTGGTCCAGCTTTCTCTTGAATAGGGTTAAGGAAGACCTCTACTTCACATGGACGGAAAGCCTGATCCAGAAAAGATGAATTCTCTGTGATACATACCTGTCCCTCCAATGTGCCCAAGCAAAGTTTAAATCCCTAGATTGAGTAATATTGATGCTATTTGTGTTACGGATATGCAAAAGATCCATCAACGAGGGATCCTAAGATGACTTGTTTGCCAGGCATAGATCGCTTCTCAACAGTCTTTTGGAAATAGAGTGTACAGATAGGACTATGACGTGATTTGCATAAGACCTGTTGTTTACTCTCTGTATTTGTTTTGTTAGGAAACTGCAGACAATCTAGTTGTTGCATGCGCCTTGTCAAGTACATACCAAAGGAGGCATTGTACTCAGTGATGGGCCTGATGTGTGCTGAATACAGTGAAAGATGACTTCCTTTTACCTGCATGCCAAGCCCTTCCTTATAAGTTGAGCAACATAGAATGATTTCCTTACTACCTTAGACATATGTGAGCAGAAAGCTAGATTACTATCTTCATACATACCCAAATCTCTGCTACTTGCTCTTCTCACAGGGGGGTTGTTATTGATGAGGTAATTTCTTAGGGTGGCTGACTTCCCAAAGGGTACTATCATACATTTCTTGGCATTAAGTTTTAAGCCACGACTTTGGCACCAGTAATTTGTCTGTTAGTCCTTCCTGTAGGATGTTAGTGTATGGGGGTAATCTATGATTACTCCTAGTTTGCAATAATCTGCAAACTTGGTCAGTCAGAGACTGTTGACATTAGTTTTGGCTTCCAAGAAGTCGATGCCAAATAGAAATGGACCCACTACAGAGCCCTGAGGGACTCTGCTAGAGATTGGTTTCTTTGTGAAGGTAGCTTCCCCTTTCCTAACTTCGCCTATCAGAGAGCTAGCTATGCCTATACCCATGAGTTCATTTAGAATGCCCTAGTTGGGTATTGTATCAAATCCCTTAGCCAGGTCAAAGTAGTCAGTATTCACCATTTCACTCTCATCCATTACCTTGGAGACCTTCTCAAAGAAGTCCACCAGGCTAAGTAGGCATGTTCTGTGCTTGATGAAACAAACTGAGTGGATCCAGGGATCTAAACCTTGTCATCACAATGAACAAAACATGCTGGAGGGATAGGTTTCTGACCCAGAGACTCCCCAGACTCTGGAATAGACTGCCCATACATGTCAAGCAGAGTGCCTCTTTGGCTCTCTTCAAAAGGAACCTTGATGATTGGATGGGAGATAGGAAATTCACTCCAGGGATCACATCAGTCACCCTGCTAGACAGGGGTCCAGGCAAGTAAATATTGTGGGAAGAAATATCCAGGGAATTGTTATGGCCAGGCTTGTATAGGCCCTAAGGCCGATAGCCTAGTACCAACCTATGAACCTATGAAGGTTTTCTATGTCTTTGTTAATCATTTCCATGATAATTCTTTCCATGGTTTTGCAAAGGAGACTAGTCAGACTTATCGGACTGTAGTTACAATGTTGTTGATGGCTTACCATTGTGCAGAGAAATGACCATTGCATTTCACCATTCATGTAGCACAAAGGGGCTATGGTTAAGTAGTGACTCCAGTGGTAATGATAAGTCATATTTCACGCTATAGGAGGGATCCTAGGATATTATCAGGGCCCATTGATACAATGTTTTGGCCTTAGGCAGTGAATCGAAGACCTGTTTTCTAGTGATAGTTGGAGGGTTGTTTAATGGTATATTTTTTTTTGGGGGGGTGGCATTGGGAGATGGGGGTAAAATTGTAGCCAAATTTGTCAGCCAGCAGATATGGTATATTTTCCAACTCCATGTCAGTGGTTCCATTTACAATCAGTTTTATAAACTGGTGTGTGCTGCCTTTCAGGTTTGAACACAGGTAAAGAAAGCCTTGTAGTTGTTCTTTCCTTGTGTGACTGTTTTTATGTCAATTTTTATTTAGCAGATTTAATTTGCCCTCTATTAATTGGTTTAGATGGATGAAAGTGTTTTTATCATGCTGGGTGTAGCGCTTCTTAATCTTGGATATGACTTTTTTTCTTTTGTTGTACAACCTGTTTATGTTTGGATTCCATCAGGGTGGTTTGTTTTTTGAGTTAGTTCTGGGCTTATTTCTGGTAGGCACAGCTGTTACTATGTATATATTGACATGATTGTATACAGATTCTGTGAACAATTCTGCATAGGCAGCTGTGTCTCTGGATTTGTGGGGCTTGAAATTTTGATTATTTATGATGACATCCACTTGGTCTTAATTAATTAATTGTGATAAATTCTTTAGTCTGTCAACAAATTTTGAAATAAATATGGACTTAACCTTATGTTTTCTCTGACCCCATACCAGGGAGGGACCACACAATTACACCCTATAATACATACAGCCCATCTTGACTCACAGTTGAAAACACCATTAGCTACATATTTTCTGCCAATAATTGCTGTGCCTATAAGATTCTTCACTTGGGGACACATCTTACAAAAAACACATGAAAATATGATGAGCACTTAGGGGATATAAGGAATCAAAATTTAAAAAGTCTGGTGCAGACTATTTCATTAAAATACATAGGCAGTTCGGACGCGGGCTTCTTATTCTATGTATTAGCATAACCCTAGGCAGCTTAAGCAAGAAGTGAATGTTTGTTTTTTGATAAAATATTTAAATAAGTTAGCTTTTAAGTAGGTTATTTATATAAGAGTATTTAGATATGTTTGTTGTAAAAATATATTTATTTAAATGGAATGCTATTTAATTGGTTTATTGCTGTTAAATGTGATTAATTGGGTTTGAACCTGTATAAAAGGAGTGCATGTGAATTCTGTATTAAATCCCGTGAAGGCAAATTACCAATGTACTGGATTGGTTGGCGATGAGCAGTTTGAATTTTTTTGTTTTCTATAGTTTTTAGTTTTTGTGTTTACAGTTTTGGATGACTTTGATTCCACTGCTCCGGGTACATCTCGAACCCTAAATCTACAGAATAAACTGGGATTCCTTGAAATTTTAAATGAGAGAGAAAAGAAACTTGCAATGAATGATCTGTGGCTTGTTTCTAATAGCAACAATTTGAATGCTTGGAGAGACTGATGAATGAGGACCTGTTTTATGATACCTTATTGCTGGAAAAATATGTAAACCTCAATATTACTCCTAGAGGCTTACATGTAGATCACCTTCAGGCCTTGGATTTTTGTGAAGACAAAACCGATCTGCTAGAAGAATGGAAACAGGTATCGCAACAGTGTACGTTGGGTTGGCTTCATATTCTCATCAAGAGAAATTTAATGCCGCATGAGAAAATTAAAGGTGAAATTATTCAATTACAAAGTCGGTTGGTGACTGTACAGCCAGGTTCAGTGTATGGTGAGAGAATGTTTAATATAAAATCCAAAGGTAAAAAAGTTGAACTTGAAGTCACCCAATGTAAAAAGAAGAAAATGTTCTAGAGATATCAAATACTTTGAGGACAGCCTTATTTCTTTGTGGCAGAGTAATTCACGACATGGGAGGTTGAAGGTGAGAAAAAGAAGTAGTGGTAGTTTGGTGAGATGTGATTCTTCAGTCTCTTCATCAGACACTGACTCCAGCAAGAAAAGTGTTTCTTTTGAAAATGTGCAGTCTGATGGTGATATAAACATTGGTGAATTGACAGATTCAGGAAACAGCCATGGTTCCTATAGCTGAGTAGTTGTGCAAGAGGGAGAAAGGGATGAATCCATTGCAAGAAGATGTGACTTTTTGAACTTTAATAGTAATAATGTAAGCTTTGAGTATGTGGACTGTTTGACTGATGAGCACAATAGCAATTTAAGAATTATTAATTTGTCTGATTTGGGCATTAGTCCAGAAGCAAGGATGGTACTACTAAAAAGAAGTAAGTATGTTCTAACATGCAATCCGTCTCTGGTGGATTTGTTAATAGATGTAAATTAGTTTTGCAGAAAACTGTATTTGAAAGTATATTTTAATATGCAAAAAGTAGAAGTTAGTTTGAATGAGGTCACTGATTCTTTTGAATGTGACCATGATGTGTTGTTAAATCTATCTATAAAATGGACCTTAACTTGGAATGTAATGAGTTATTTGTTGAATGTTTCGATGAGATGGAGAGTGGAAATTATTTTAGGACAGGTTATGGAAGACTCGAGGTCCCTCCCCTTATTTGTTCTTGTACTTTTTTACCCTCAAAATGTTCCAACCATTTGTTTATTTGAAAAAATAGTATGCAAGTAGTATGCAAGTTTGAACATCATTGTAATAATTTTACATTCTTCCAAAAGTTACAATTTAGTTAAAGATGAATGGCTAGCATTACAACAGCTTCATAAGTTAAGGCTGTGGTTCTAAAGCTTTGCAAGCTGGAAGACCCCTTTTATAAAGGAAATACTTTGGTGGACCCCTATAGGTGGCAGTACACATACATTACATTTGGATCAACCCCCCCCCCCAGCCCTCCCAATCAGCCCACCATGCAGCCATTTCAGTGTCCCATTATTTAGCTATCTCTCAAGTTGCCATAAACACTGTTCAAAATTCTCAGTGTGTATACTATTTTCTGTTTTACGTCTACAATATTTGTCTTTTGGCTTTTTCCTGGTTAGGTGTCGACACTCCAGTCCACTAATAATTGGTAGTAGATTTGTACAGTGCCAAGTTGCCAGCCCTACACCCAACCTTCAAAGAAGGCACAACCTTTCATGCACTCACCTACCTGCATGTCTTTAGATGTCACTCAACCGCGGGGAGGACATACAAACTCCACAATGATTACAGATATTTGGATTTCATTTAAAACTTTTATTTCAAATTTTATAGCACACACACTGCAGACGTTTGCTAAAGCTAGAAAAGCAATACAGTCTCACAATGAAAACAGACTTAACATTAAAATTTCTCTGCCTTTGAAACTAGCATTCACTGAAACAGCATTGAAACACAAATTCAAAGAAAATGCATCTGGCCAGTGGCGGATTAAGTTTATCTTTGGGCTGTTTTCAAAGCATCAGTCCCTTGCAACATTTTTAGGACCATGCAAAAGTTCTTTGATTCACCTTCCTGACTATATATAATTACATTTTAAGAAACAATAATTAAATTATATCCCTTATATAATACAGCACCACTTGGCAGAGCATGTTTTAAATGCATAGTTTTGCACATTTTTCCAGTAAACAATGAAACAAAACCTATGAACCAATAATGATAAAACCTCTCAATTTACAACATTTCAACCATAAAAGGCAACTTAAACTTCTGTCTTTACAATCCACCAATATCAGACAATATCCACAATATCTGCAGAAATAAAAGTCATATAAATAATTCCACCTTAAAGAGACCTGTAACTAATGAAAAGGTTGCTGCTAACAAACAACATTATATTTTAGTGTTTCATCTAAAAAAAATCAGTGCCTGCTGCCCTTGAAGAATAAATTGCCTACTTATGTTACAGAAAAAAATGGTAAGCTGGTAATATTGCATGGATGGCAAACTGAAAACAGATTCATAATTACTAGGCATCTCATCCAAACAAGGACATATTCAGGACTTCAGCACCCCATCCCCTGAAAATAAAACACAGTACCAGCAATCCACCTACATCCTGTGGGAGTAGAACCCAGAATCTTCTGTATTAGGATATAGGTATGTTAGCTGTTGTGCTGCTAACACTGCTTTAAAATTCTATACCACAGTAGTGACACCATTTGCTAGCTAGCTAAACAAAGCAGTTGCAGAGAACAAACAAACATACGGGGAAAAATCTGGACATTCTGCAAAAACCAGGACAGTTGAGGGGTATGCTACCTATGATTTACACACACACACACACACACACACACACACACACACACACACACACACACACACACACACACACAGCTACTTTCCTTCCTCTTACACACATGCATGCACGCACTCACACACACACACACACACACACACACACACACACACACACACACACACACACACACACACACACACACACACACACACACACACTATACCTCTCAAAGAAAGAAGTTTTGCATTAATATGAATAATCTAAAGGATATGAAGTCTAAAGTGGAAATTTCTGGCATTATTTTCTGACTTCAGTCCAAAATTATTTACTAGAGATTTGCCAGAAAACACCATTTTATGAGAAACAGACTAAATCAGACAAAAATCTGGACATTCTGAGAAAATCTTAACAGTTGATAGCTATACTCTCACCTGCACTACTTCTTATTTAAGCCTTGATTAAAAAAAAAGAAAAAAACTGGAGGCCAAGGCCTTCCGATAAGATCATCTGGATCAGCTCTGCAGTAATTTCTATTAGCAGCAACCAACATAAATCTGGTACCTTACATGAAGGGAACAGAACAGTTGTTTAAATTTCCCTCCAAGTTCTAACTGCCAGGCAAAAAACAGGACAAGTGAGCAGCTGCTCAGCATCAGCCACAAACGTGGAAGTTGTTTCCTCTTTCCTTCTCTAAAACCTCAGGGCAAGCAGCTACTTAGCCTTGAATGTGGAAATTATGCAGCTCAGCTACAGACAGGGAAGTCTCTTTCTTTTCTTTCTTTCCTGTTTTTTTATTTATAAATTGACAGTGAGCGGAGCAACTTTTTTTTTTCACAAGGTCACTGATGATGCTCAAAATCCAGGTGACCTGATGGACCCCTAGAATGTATTGTATGGCCCTTCAGGGGACTGTGTACCACAGTTTTGGAAACACTAAGTTAAGGCATAAATATATATTTAAACAGGCAGATAAGGGGGTAACTGAGTGATTATGGAAAGAGGTAAACATTTCAGAATGGTTTTTGACTTATTAGATGATAGAACGGAATATGAATGGTTAACCAGTAACCCCTTTTTTAATTTTAATAAGGTCTTACTTGAGATTTTGGAGAGGGGTGAGAGGTTGGGTTTTCTTGGTGGTAATGATATTAAAAAAAACTTTTCATTAAGAAACCAATGAACTCTGTGATGTATGCTGTTCCTAAAGTGCAGAAGAACTTGCAAAATACCCCTGGCAGGCCTATTTCAGGGATAGATTCCAACTTGCAAAATGTGGGAAAATTCTTGTATTTTCAACTAAAATGTTTCTGAGTAAAGACCTGCACATATTAATAATACTCAAGAATTATTAAATGGGGTTAAAGATTTGGTTTGGCAAGATGATTATTACTGGATAATAGTTGATGTTAAATCATCTTCAATTCAACATAGGTGGAGACTTGAAGCCATGAGTAACATGATGGGGAGGGACCCCATACTTCTTTTTTACTGTTTTTGTTGGAGTTTTGTCTGACCATAATTATTTTTCTTTTGAAAATGAGTTTTTTTTTTTTGCAGATGAAGGAACTGCTATGGGGGCATCCTTTGCCCCTACTTATACAGTGATTTATATGGGTGATTTTGAAAAGAAGTTTGTGTACCCTGCTAAATTTTACCCTGAGCATGTTGTATTGTTTAAATAATATGTAGATGATTTGATTTTTTTGTTGGTAGGGGGGATGAGCATGGATTTCTGGAATTTTTTGAGACCCTTAATAACAACCCTCCATGGACTCAAGTTTTCCTGTAAGGAAAGAATCAACTGTTTTGATGTTACTCTCTATATGGAGGGGACAGTTGTTAAATTCAGACCATTTATGAAGCAGACAGCAGTGAATAATTTTTGTATGCTACTAACATGTATCCCCCACATTTATTACATTCCTTGCCCTGTGAGGAATTTAAGAGAATTTGTATTTGATTTTTTTAATTTATTTATTTATTATTATTACTATTATTATTTTATTATTATTTTTTATTTCATTTTCATTTGATGCAGAGATGAGACAAAATGAATTATGTGGAGTAGAAAATAGGCTTAAAGAATGGGGTTATGCTGCTGAACAAATTACTAAAGCTAAAACATGTTTGTTGGAAGGTAAAAAAATGAGGCTGCATAATTATAAAAGGAAACATGAATTTTGTGATTTAGATCTGGGTAGAAATTAAGAAAAATAGTTTTATTACTAGATTTTCTCCTTTTTTCTCAAACTTTGTAGGATATTATTAGAGGGTTGTGGCATATTGTAAGTAATGATGAAATTATAGATGTTATTTCCACAAAAATGTCACATTCTCTTATAAAAGGAATAATAACTTAAAAGAGATTTTGAATTATACTTATAGACCACAGAATGTTTTAAATGGATGAAGAGGGGTGTTTTCGTATGTTTTTATAAGATGTGCCCCAAAGTGAAGAATCTTACATGCACAATAATTAATGGGAGAAAAGATGTAGCTAATGTTTTTTTTAACTGTGAGTCAAGGGGGTTGTGTATATAAATTGTAATTGTGTCGTCCCTGCTTGGTATGTGGGTCAGACAAAATGTAAGGTAAAGGTCCATATTTTGGAGCACTTAGGAAATATAAGAAATCAAAAATATAAAAGTCCAATGGCAGAAAATTTCATTAAAATACATGGGGTTCAGATGCAGGCTTTTATTCTGTGTATTAGCACAACCTTCTTAGGTGATGTGATTATCTTAATAAATTAATTTTGCTGAAAATAAAGTTAATATTAAATTATAACACACTGTCCCTTAGGGGGCTTAATCAAGAAGTGGATGTTTGCTTTTAGATAAAATATTTAAGTAAGTTAATTTTTAAGGTTATACGTTATTTATATAAGAATAGTTAGACATGTTTATTGTAAAAATACATGTATTTAAATGGAATGTTATTTAATTTGTTTATTGCTTGTTAAATGTGGTTAATTGGGTTTGTACCAGTAAGAGTGCATGTGAATTATGCATTAAATCCTCTGAAGGCAAATGGGCGAGGTACAAGATTCGTAACATAATGTGTTTGCATTGAGCAGTTTGAATGTTTTTGTTTCCTATAATGTGAGGATATCAGATATCGTTAATGTCAGATATTGTTATGTTATGTCTGGCTGCAGACCCAGTTTTGTAAATATTTATAAATAATTGTAAATTACCCTGTACTATAAATGCCACATGACTAGCTATAATTTTGTAAATAGGTTTATGTTTTTTATTGTTTCTTTTATTTGTGTAAGATGTTTGAATCAAATAGTGCTCTGGCTGAACAAATGTACATGTCTTTTAAAAAAAATTCTGAATGCAGGTTGTGTCAGTCAGCTGACCTAGAGTGAAGTCATCATGTGCCAGAGCTGAAAGGAACAGAATCTCCACAGCAGCTGCTTTTATTTACTTTGCTAAAGTCTGAAATGAGAGAATAGAATTCTCATAATAGCTTTCTGTGACTTTTAAAAAATTCTGCTATAAAAAGTAGGTTCTGAGACAGTTCATTTGCAGTGTAGTGCAGTTGCAGTTGAGTTGAGCTGAGTTACAGCAGTTGTTGTAGCAGTCAGTGGTTGTTTTCCAAAGCAGTAGTTATTAATTAGTTTTCCAGAGCTGTTCAGCAGAAATAATAGGATTTGCCATTCCAGTTGCTGAGGACCGGACAACAGCCTAAAGAGTGGACATATATTTTTACTCTGCTTCCAGAAGTAAGAGTATCATATTGCCTTGCTGAGTTATTTATATTAGACAGGCATAGTTAATCTTTAGACAGTTTGTGATCTACAGTTAGATAGTATTTTTCTACAATCAGTGTGAAACATATCCTACAGTGTTATTTTTATAATTTCCTGTGTGTGAAACTGTGGTGTACTGAAATCAGTTGTTCAGTGTATATATGTTTTAAATTATTTTTATTTATTAAGTATTTTACTACTTTGTATTTTGGTTGATTATCTAGAAAGTACTTTTAGAACCCTGAAAGTGTTTATGGTTATTGTGATAACACCAGGGCCACTCAGAAAAGCTTTACTGCTGGGATTGCATGCTACCTATTAAAGCAACATTTATTTTACTCAATATAATTGAACACCATTTTTGAAGGGTATCAGGGTATTTTGACTGGTGGCAACATTATTGTGTAATTTGGGAAAGAGGACATAGTAGGTACAACTGTGCCAGTCTTTCCCAAGAGTGTTTATGTGTGATTATCAAATATTTAAGAGTGAGTGAGTGAAATACCTAGAACTGGGAGACAGTGCTCTACACTGGGTAGTGTGAAGACTCATGTGGGGATGTGGATTAAAGCAAATAGTTCAATCCCAGGTTTGGAGCCTGTTCTCAGTGTACCCTTATGGGAAATTTTGTGTTCTATCCTTGGTTTCCATGACACTCCCTTATCAGAGACATTAGTGAGGATAGAAGTTCCTTAGTTATTGCCCCAGGTTTAAGTAGAGGGTTATGGCATATAGTTTTGAGTTTTTGTGTTTACAATGTTAGATAATGTGAGGTACAGGGAAAGATGATTGTAGAGATATTCAGTTTGTTTAACTTATAATAAAGATTCCAAATACTTGTTTAACTATTCTTATTCATAATAACTCACTGACAGGCTTTTTTAAGATGCTGCATACTAAAACTATGAGACATATTAATATGAATCAGAAGCATTAGCTAAGCATTGTTAGTCTAATGGAGAGCTTAAGAGGTAGTTTCTTCATCTTTTTCAACAAACCAGGAATACGTTATTCAATTGTAGAATGGTTTAGAGTTATATCATTAGGTGATTTTTTTTTATTTGTTTCAAAAGTTTGTCCATAGCTGAAGATTTCATATTGTTATATATAAAATATATAAGTTCTATACATAAATGTGATTTCATTATACCTGTGTTTTTTTTCCTCTTGTATAAATGTCTGCTTTTAAATGCATATCTATTAATATTAATGGATTGAATAATCCAGTAAAGAGGGGGAGTTTGTTCAAATATAGCAATTACATAACGCTCAAGTAGTAATTCTACAGGAAACACATTTAATTAATAAAGATTTAAATTAAACTTTCATTAAAGAATTATATGGTTCTAGCATGTTTTGTCTTTCAAGCTAAAGAGGCATGCTCATTTTATGGAAGAACTCACTGGTAATGCCTAAAGTAAAAGATAGCTATGTTGATAAAAATGGTATGCTAAGCATTGTTTTAATTGAGTAGAACAGAAAACTATATACATTGAACTCTTATTGAATTTTAGGGGTTGGAGCTAAAGATGCAAAAAAATTGCTTAGACACTATAGTGTACTACATGAAAGGTGAAGTCATAATGGCAGCTGGTTTTAATTGTATTTTATCAGACAAATATTCCACTGCAGATACAAAACTGAGAATCACATCTTTAGCCAAACACTTAACACATTTTCTGAATCTAATGAATTTAAACAATATATATGTGCTAAGGAAAACAAACTCACTTAAATTTTCCCATTATTCATATAGATATGAAACACAAACACATATTGATAACATTTTTGTCTCAAACAATCTGTTATGACATATCAGAGAAGTTTCAATAATTTTATGTCCATTACCTGACCGTGATATTATAATATTTAATATTATTTTAAAAAACTGGCAGTTTAATACATTACAGGAGATTACCAGTGTACACTATTAAAATAAAAGGATTCAAGGATTGGTATGTTAAAGAGGTCAAAGATTTCTTAGAAATAAACATGAATAGTAAAGTATCTGACATTGTCCTATGGGATTTACTAAAGTCTTACTTAAAAGGAAGAGTTACAAGTTGGTATGTTAGTAAAACAAGAGAATGGGACAAAGAATTGACATGCCAAAACACATACACACTAAAGTTAAATCTAAAACCAAATGACATTATCAGTCAGTCTGAACTTAAAAACTTAAAACACAAAATATATTGACATTCTAAATCATAAAGATTCAGTAAACCAGGAAAGAAACAAAATGAATAAACTAAATCATATCCAGACTTGTACTACTAGACTATATAATAGTAATGCTCAGAAGCATGCTTATGTCTTTAAAGATAGTCACTCTGTTTGTTCCTCCCTGTTATTCACTATTCCATGTCCTCTATATCCTCATTCATCTTAAAAATGAATGCTATTTCATTCAAGTTAACTTTATATCTTAACCAATTATGGCTATAACTTGTATTGCTGTTGTTGCATCACCTGTGTCTGTAAATGTATATAATGTATTACTCTTGTCAAAATTGACTTCATAATGGATCTTTTCTCCCTGTGCCTCAGCTGAAAATAGATAATTTGGCACAATCAGACTTTCCCAGTAAACAAATGTAAATAAATAAATAAATATCAAAGAAATTATAACACATATAAATAATAAAAAAGAAAGAAGAACAGGTCTTAAAGGTATTTTTCAGAGCTTTAAAATATTTTATGAAAATATAAATGATAATGAAAATAACATAGATAATCATAATATACTTGAAATTATTCTAAGGGAAAATATAAAATATAAAATGACATGTGAACAAATAAAAACATTGATAGACTATTCAATTTAGCAGAAATAAATGCTCAAATAAAAAACTTAAAAAATAAAAAGTGCCAGGCTTAGATGGTCTTATACCAGAACTATATAAAATACTACCAGATGATGCAGTTAAAATATTAGATAAGGTCTACAGAGAAACAAAAACAATTGCTGATGTCCTCCCCATCATGAAAATATTTCCTTATATCACCTATTTAAAACAAGATAACAATCATATAAAGTGCTAATCATACGGACCCATTTCACTTTTAAATATGGAGTATAAGATGTTCATGTCCATTTTAGCTAACATAATTAATCTACTTATTTCTAAACTAATTAGCAATGATCAAACTGGGTTATTTTAAACAGACAAGTACAGGATACTATAACAAGTATACATAAATGAACAGACTACACAAATAAATATAAAAAGGAACTTTCTATCATTAGTCTCAATTTAGATAAGGCTTTTGACTGAATTTGTTGTACCTGTTTAAAATACTTAAAGTGTATAAGTTCTCACCTTAACTAATTGCATTAATTTCTAATACAATAACTCTTATGCTTATGTTAAAATAGGTTAATTTCTTTCTAATTCCTTTAAATTACAAAAAGGCACAAAAGAAGACTGTCCATTATCACCTTTAGTGCATTAAGTATAGACCCCTTTTCAAATAGTATTAGATCCAATAAGAACACTAATGGTATAAAATAAAAGAATATTTCAAACTAAACATTCAACTTTTTGCTGATGATATTGTACTAATAATAGAAAATATAGAGAATTTATTAGAACATTTAATTAGTTCTATGAGTCAGTTTGAAGAAATTTTGAACTTAAGATTTAATTATTATATAAAACAAGTACATTATTAAGTAATAAAAAATTAAAAAAAATCATACAAAAATATTTTAATTTAAATTGGAATAGCAGTCAAATGAAATACCTTGGTATAACTGTTATGCCTAATAGTAAGGAAGTGATGCAAACAAAATTTTAGTAGGTTGTTGATAAAATTTATGTTTAATCACAAATTGGAACAAATTATCATGGAAGAAAGATTAATGCTCTTTAAGATGGCAATTCTCCATAAAATATTGTCTTGCCATCTTTAGTACTATATTGCCATCTTTAGTACTATCTCCACCAAAAACACTGATGAAGAAGATAAATAATATTCTACTTAATTTTTTGGCATCCAAGTAAACCAAGAGTTTCTTTGACTGGCACAGAAAAGTTTGGAATAATGGTGGAATATGATTCCTTCATATTCAATTATATGCAACTTCAACAATTGTAAAAGTTATAGCATTGTGGTTAAATTCATCTTATGATACAAAATAGAAACAAGTACATCAAAAAAGTTTAGTAGCAAATAATAAATATATCACAACCAGTTACAAATAGTCCTAACAGTTTTATCTGGTTATTGAAAGAATTTTGTGTAAATGGTATACCTCCTTCTCAAAATTCATATTTAAATAACATAATTTCCTCTTTCCAAAAATTCACATATTCTAGCCATTGTATTAAAGACTTAATATTTTCTATGTTTCTAATTGCATATACAAATGACTGCTTAGAAACTCATAACTTCAACAAAATGCTAGTATTGAAACAAAGTAACTTAATTTATTGGCATCAATTCTTAAATGGTACTGATATATATATATATATATATATATATATATATATATATATATATATATATATTTTTTTTTTTTTTTTGAAAATTTAAGGCCTAAATACAATCAAGATTCTGAGAACTGCTTAATTTTACAAATATTTAGAGACTTTGTGAACACAAAGATTAATAAGATAGTCAGCCTAGATAAGACATTGTTCCCTAAATTTTTGGAATTCTTAATAAATATCAATAATAATGCAATAAAAAATAAATCATATTTGTCACAATTTTTTTAAATTTTTAAGTTAGATTTCACATTTTAGACAATTCCTATTTGAACTACTCCACAAAAATTAATAATGAAGACTTCTCTGAAGAATAGAAGAAAATAATATTAAAATCTGCAGAGAAAAACTGACCCCAGGATTCAATAATGACTTTTTTCCATTCAAAAATAGTGCAGCAGCTACTGCATGGAATATGGACACTGAGCAATCCAGTAAACAAAGCTGGGGGCGTGCATGAGCCTGCCAGCATTATTCTGGCACAGACAACACTGAATAATGCAAATTACCTCATTGGCTGATGAAAACCATGCAAATAAGGTGAATTAGCAATTCAGTAAACAGACAGACATCCATGCCAGAACAGTGTGAGGTGCAGAAATGTATTCAGATACTAACCGAGTACATTTCTGCAAAAATCAGAATGGAGGCATGGCAGTTTAAAGTAAAGCATGTGTTATAACAAATAGGCATGCCAATGGCCATTGGCATGAAAAAGAGTTGCAAATGATAAAAATTAAAGTTTATTCTTTTTGGCCGATTTCATCCATCTAAGTATAGTGCAGCAGTGCACAAATGGGACCATGCTGAAAAAAATGTGAAAAGACAATTTTAAGTGAAATCTGAATTTTACTATTATAGTGTATGGCATGCAGAATCAAAGCAATAACAGGTAACACTGGTTGCTAAGGAGGAAGGATCTGGTGTAGTGGTGTTACCGGAGACCAAGGCAGTGGGGTATGTAAATGAGCAAATTTTTCTGAATCACTAAATGGGAGACCATTTTCTGACTGCACTTAAGCATATAGGAGCTATAAGGCAGTTGTGAAAGCAGGAGAAGCAGCTGACATGAAATGGAGGTGTTTCATGCTTGGTATAAGCACATTGGAGCTCCACAGCTCCCATTTGAGCTTAGCTAAGCACAGATAAGCAAGGGGGTGTGTCTGAGGCTGTATTGACTTATTCCATGAAATGAAGAGAGTGTTCACATCCAGAGAGTGACATTTCTGCTTCAAAGTGTTTACTTTAGCTAAACAGGTTTGTGCGGCATGCATCCAGTCTAAAAAAAAAAAAAAAACCTGGAAATAGCAGAACTGTTTACATTTGGGCACCGGGTTTGCACTGTGCGCCTCAGGACTTAAAAGGGGCAGAAATAGGAAGGGAAAAAAAAGGGAAATAACAGAATAAAACCAATCAAGTATAAATAATATAACAGACAGGTGGACTGTATCATAGCCAGCCAATCATACAGGCAGCATCTGCAGCACAACAGTATAAACTGTGCAAACACCTTTCAGTCTGTTTTTTCCCACAAACTCTGCACCAGTGGTGCACACACTCGGGAATTTTAATTATCAAAATGTTAGGGTCTGCTGTTGCTTTGATACATCAGTATGTGCTACAGGCTGTGGGCAGTGAGGAGGATAATGCTGGCAACCGCCTCAGGCTGAGGAGGAGGAGAAGAGTGTTCAGACCCAGGGGCTACATGATCTGGAGATAGTAGAGCACTACAGGGTGGACAGGGACATACTTCAGCAACTCATTGAGCTGTGCCAGCCTCACCTCACACTCAGAGCCAACAGAGGGGAGCCCAGCCCAGTGGATACCAAGTTATGTGTAGCCTTAAGAATACTAGCTACAGGTACTTTTCAAAGACCTACTGGGGACATCATGAGGGTCTCACAGGCATCTGCATCCAGGGTACTCCACCAGTTCCTGGATGCCATGCTACCACATGCCGGTGAACACATTTACTTCCCCAGCACCCATGAGGAGAGGACCAGCAATATGTGCCTTTTCCACTGTGTAGCAGACTACCCAGAGGTATTGGGTGCCCTAGACTGCATGCACATCCACATCAAAGCACCACCCGGTGAACAGGTTAAGGTCTACTTAAACTGCAAGGGCTTTCACTCCATCAACTACCAGGTTGTGTGCAATGCCCAGGGCATTAGCATTATTGTATGTGCTGGCAGCCCTGGAAGCTATCACGACTCTCACATCTGGCATGCCTCACAGCTGCACCAAGGATTTTCCAGGGGTGACATTCTGTATGGCCATCTGGTGGGGGATGCTGGCTATGCACTGGAGCCGTGGATGATGACTTCTATAAAAAATGCACACACACCCACTCAAGAATGCCATAATGAGGCACATGCACAAACCAGGATCATGATAGAGTGTGTGTTTGGGATTCTCAAGTCATGGTTCCACTGCCTTGACATATCTGGTGGAGCCCTGCAGTACTCTCCAGCCACATGTGCAATCATGTTCATAGCATGTGACATGCTACACAATATGATCCTGCAGAAACAGCCGCAGCAGGAAAGCACAGGGAAGGGGCACATGGCCCCCCACCTTTGCCAAGTTCCCCACAGGTACAGAAGGACTCAGGGAAGGAACCCCCTGAGCCAGCTCCTGTAGGCAGAAGGAGGCATGCCCAGTATGCTCAGGCCTTGGCAAAGAGGCAACGCATACACTGACACTGTAGAGACCCAAGGACTGACACCTCTCTCTGACTTGCATACCCAGTAAAATTGATGCCACACACATCACACTACCTGTACCTTACCATGAATAGGCAGTGTACTGCATGCATGCGACATAGGCAACCCTCAAGCACCATCCTCACAACTGATGCAGGCACAAGGTAAGTCAGTCTTCTTAACAATAAATTAATGGATTAGTATGCTCTGGTAGCATATCTATGGTATTGCTGCATGCATGCAAGGGAATGGGGTGGCCTACTGGGATAGCAGCAGACAACTGACAGCTATATGAGACACCAGGAAATGTTTGCCCAATACTGGCCTCCCCACAGTTATGCAGTAGTACCCAAGGTGACAAATCCCACTGCAGTATATGTGGTGGGCCAACTAACTGGGGGCTCATAGGTCACAGGCATGGATGTCAGTGTTGGGGTCCCATACTCACTCCTCAGTCTCAACCAGCAAGTCAGCCATAGAAAACGATAAGGAAATGTCCAGCAAAGGCCCACAAATAGTGACAATGATGAAATATCCCCTACAGACTTATACAGTGATAGCAAAGCAGGTCTAGCAGTTGCTGTAAGGCTCTGAAGGGTAAGAAGTCTGAAACTCAAATGTATGCCATTACAATCTGACCTGTGGTCTTTAGTGATATGCCTCTAGTCTCCAAGACAGGGCACAATACTATGCTAAATGGACCAAAATGTAAAGCAAATATCAGCACAGTCTGTGCAAATGTGTACAGCTGACAGGTGTGCCCCCCATGCCCATATTCCCATAGAAATGCAGTGACATGTATGTTTGCAGGGAAATAGCAGCAGAGCACACATTGGCAGGGCTGTCTCAATCAACATGATAACTTGTTGCATGTCCACAATATGCAAGGGTCAATGAGCTATGTATATGTGTGGTTAATACTGTCAGGATGTGGCCAGCACTTACTCCCGGCTATTGTGTTGTAATGGCCTAGGTACCGTGCTATCTTTGACAGGGCCCTGTTCCAAGAACTGCAGGGCCAAGTATTCTGCATGTCAGCTACACCTACGGTAGGAGTTGTATACACTGTCCAGAGGTCACTATCTGTTAATGCAGAAAAGCTGTACAGGTCAAGGAAAGAAGGCCACACATATGGACAGAACACAGCTTGGAGTAACCTACACAGTGTCTACCATATCTTTCAATTGGACAGACCTGTTGCAGAATGTCCAGAGGTTTGCATCATAAGTGTGATCTGTATAACATGAAATAGTGGTTGTCTGGTAATTCATTGGCAAATCACACAAGACTAAGGTCAGGAAATAATGACAGATTGTAGTGTCAGACTTCATACCCTATAGAAACATGCATGCTAATGCAAAACCTGTTACTGAATTACCTTTCTAGGTTTGTTAGGCCAATACTTAAAAATGGTCCCTATATTTAGGCCTCTATCCCCCAATACTTATGGCTTTGTCCAGATGTCTGGCTCTCGGAAGTTGAGAAGTATGGTGGCTAGTAGGACAGCAGGTACCTGAAGGTCAGTAAACTGCCTGTGTATAAAAGTCTGCCATCTTTCTGTGTCAACACTGACAACATGTCACCGGCCAGCAGCCATACCCCTGGAATGACACAGATTGTCACAGAAGGCGCACAAGTATGCCTTGGATAGCTGTTCTGCTTGTCCTAACATTGCATTTGCCTGCCAACTCTTTGCAAAACAAGAAAGGGTCATGTCAAAACAGCAATGGCAGACAGTGGGGAAGCAGACGTCAAACCCATAAAAGCAAACAAGCAATTACCAAACTGGTCTTCCAACTGTCTATGTTTGGCAGAACAGTATTAACACCCTGTCCCCATGTGTGGGCCTTTGTCTCACTGTCATATTTGGGTCTGTGCAGATGTCAGTCTGTGGTGATATGACAGCTAGGCCCACATGTAGCCTCATAATAACATCTAGAAACACTAACCATCTAAGGACAACAGCAAATGGAGTTGTGCAGTGATGGACAACCTGCTAAATAGGTACACTCAGAAGTGTGAAGTCCACAGCCTTGAGTGTGATGTAATGGCATGTACCCTGCCCATATCTGAATTACAAATGCATAACAGCAGCCACTGTGGCCAAAGCCTGTGACTGGACTACAGAAGGACATAGAGACACACATAAAGGGAACCACTGACCAGACAAATGGAGAATGGCACACCAGAACATATTATGCAGTAACATAGGTGCCATGCAGTGTAAGGAGTCAGTAAACATCACCTGCAAATGCACAACACACACCCATGTAAGTGGAGGTCCACAACAAAACAAAACCCAAACAATGGACACCTCAGAGACAAAATCACACGAGAACTCCACAAACCTACACACTACAGACCATGTAGACTCCACACACCAGGGTCTTGCAAACACTAAGACCTTACCCCAAACCCCAAACACCTACCCTACACAGCTAGGCTAGCAACACTATCCCTCTTCCCTGTTCCATCCAGACTCTGTTGAGGTGACCCCTGTCTGGCATACAAAGCAATCCATACCCCGCCTTGATGGGACTGTTGCACATCTGGAACTCAAGGCCCACTCCATCAAGATGGTAGGTGCAGCATCAACTTGGGCTGCGATATCAGTATGGCTTGTTGGTGTGACAGATACATGTACCACACACTAGCCCATTTGTGGAATAGATTCCCTGTCAACAACAAGCCAAGTGCCTCAAAACCCCTAGTGATGTGCTCCCTGTATAACTGCATGGAAAACACAAAATACAGTCTTGTGATTCTACCTCTGTCCCTGCTGGACAGGGGCTCTATTTGCTGACATGTTGTAATATGGGCTACACTCTTGTCTGCATGGGTTGTAAGGGCTTCAGGGACAATACCCTACTAATGTCATAGCAACCTATCAACCTATACACAACTGTCTGTCAGTGGTTCACCACATGACTATGTACTGCTCTGCCACTAACATACCTGGAAGTCACAGTGCTATGTGGAATATACTACACATATAATGGACATTTCTGCACAGTAGAATGCACTCTGTACCCACACCCATACCTCCCAACCTCTGACAGCACGACATCTGGACAAGGTCATAAATAAATGTGAGATAAAGGCACAATGATAGGCATGTGCTAAATATTGTTCTTACATACTGAGAAAGTTGGTAGGATAAGGGGTTTTACATTAGCAAGAATTGTCTGAAGTTTATGAAGTCTGAAACACAAATGACTGTCATTATTTTGTAACATCAGTCTTCAATTATATGAAACTAACTTGCCATAAAAACACAAGTTTATGTAGACTGGATGAAACCTCTAAACAAACATCTGGACATTCTGCTAAGATATGTACAGTTGAGAGGTATGCCACACCAGGATATGACTTTTCAGGTAAGAAGAATATAACACAAGCAGGAGATCCCCAGCCAGTATATCACCAAGTTGCTGGACTGTTTACACAGCTTCATCAGTCAACCAGCGGTAGCCACACCTCTAAACTGGCCTTTTTGGGCAGGAATGTATGCAGTTGGGCTGATAATATTGATTTGTGCATCATACATCTTGTATCCCTCTGGTAAAGCACTGTGATGATCTTAGGATGTCTGTCACTAGGTAATGACAAAATGCATTGCAGTGCCAGACTTCAGATATGTCAGACAATGTCTGCAAAAAAAAAAAAACAGTGCTTCTAGGAAAGTCCTGTTTACTTTTGAGAGGTATGGCTGTAGCACACAAAACTCCAGACCAGAGAACACCTATCTTTGGAATGGAGTCCCAGTCTCACTATAGAAGGTCACACTGGGCATGCTCCTACACTTAGAGAATCAAAGGCCATGTTGGAACCCACATCAGACTATATAACGCATCTATATCAGAACAGCGAATGCTAAAAATAGCGAATGCTCTTCTGTCAAGCTATAAAGTTCGAAAGCCAAAAATGTCGAAGGCACAGATCAGCAACTTTTTTCCCAGGGGAAAAAATTTGCTGATCCAAAAAAAAAAAAAAAAATATATATATATATATATATATATATATATATATATATATATATACACACACACACACACACACACACACACACACAAACAAAATAAAGTGGGGGGATTCACCCTCCACACCCCCCGATGTGGAGGGGCACATCCCCCCACATACCCCCAACTTAAATATACCAACTCTGAGATCGTCCCGAGAATGGCCCAGGGAAAAAAATCACTGTTCTGTGACTTTGACAATCTCAGCTTTCGAACTTTATAGTTCGACAGAAGAGCGTTAGCTATTTTCAGAGTTCGCTCTTCTGATAGGGAACCTATATAACTGTATTGTGCATATATGTCTTTGCATACAGACAGCTATGTACACCTTAACTGTCCCTACACGCACCCAGCAGACAGGATTACCCCCAGCTAGCTGTAGTTGGCCCATATGTGATATATCTGCATCTGTTGTGTGTGATACACAGACATATATATGGGCAACAGATAACAATATGTCAAGCATACACACACATAGATGTGGGGAAGAGAGAGACAGACAGTCAGTGGCGACTGGTGACTTCAGATTAAGGGAGGGCTGCAAGAGATAGATGAATAGGTGGGGCCAACGGGAAGGGATGTGGCCAACTAGAAATAGGTGGAGCTATGCTCAAAACCACAACAACTGGAACTTTAATTAAATACACTGCCCTGGGTGCCAAACTGACATTACAAGAGGCCAATCAAGACAAATGAAGTGTAGACAAAAAAATATTTCAATGCATTGGCTACATGACAACTTACTTAATATCTAGATGGAAACACAAAAGTTGTGAGGCATGAAAAAATAAATTACTTTTTAAATACATTACTGGAATGCCAGTCAAAACCTATGGTAGTGGTGCTGAGGTAGCGTTGTTGCCTCACAGCAAGACATTGTCCCGTTCGATTCTCAGCTAGAGCGTCTTCTGTGTGGAGGCATGCATGAATGGGCTTGCCTTCTTTGAACGTTGTGCATCAGGGCTGGTAACTCGGCACGTAAAAATCCACTACCAAACATTAGCAGACCGGAGTTCCGCTGTGGTGACCCCAAACCGGGATAAGCTGAAAGACACAACAACTGGAATTTATATTCAGCTTTATAAAATTACCAAGTAACATGCTGAAAGTAGCAATTGCTGTGATACCCCCACTTGTAAAAAATGTTTCTTATCCGAAAAAGACCTGCTGCCTGACAACAACTATCTACTTGTTTCATGGGGAAGACATGATCAAAGTAAAAAATGAACAGCAAACAAGAAACAAGCTCAAGATAAATTGCTTAAAGGATTACTGCACAAGCTATGGACCATACATGATAGATTGGCATTCTGTTTAGTTTACGGGTAAAGCCTGCAAAGATGACTGCAAGTCTCCAACAAATGTAATGAGCTTCTGAAAATACTGAAATCCTGTCCTTTATTACAAATACTGTCATATGCATTTCAGTACCTAAGGCTTATACGTTATCTAGTTATGTAAATATTCTCTGCATGGCAACAATGAAAAGGCTTTCAAGGTTGGTAATTCTTTAACACTATGCTTATTAAAGCTTACTTGCATCTTACAATCTCCAACAAGCTTACTTAATGGCCATTAAAGCATTGCTACTTAAACACAGAGCAATAGGGCACTGTGACAGCATGCATTTTCTGAATAATAAGAAGCATAAATCAACAGTATAAAAATATGACAGAAAACCAGAACATTCTACCAAATTAAGGACAGATGAAAAGCCACGGTCATACTTGTGGTCTACCTTGGATGGGGGAATACTCTGCACACTTACACTGCATAACTGCTCCTTGCCTTGCTTGGACACATCCAGAGCCACTACAATCGGGAGTGGGGTGTAACAAGTATGTCACAATTTGAAATGTCTCTGGCTAATGGTGATGGCTCTGACACTCATACCTCTCAACCTCAGAGCAAGAAATCTGGACAAAGCCATACATAGAAGTGGGACACAGGCCCAAAAATAAGGACAATTTTTAAATATTGCTCTTATAAACTTAGAAAGATAATAGAATAGCAGTAGGTCTTACATTAGTATGAATTTTCTGATGGGTATGAAATCTGAAACTCAAATGTCTGCCATTATTTTCTAACTTCAATCTTTAATGATTTGCCACTAATTGGACATAAAACCACAATTTTATTAAAACAGACCAAAAATATGATGCAGAAATATAACATTGCCACACAATACAGCTGGGAACCTGTCAAAGAAGGGACACCTTTTTAATATTTTTTACTGTTAACTTGAGCAGCCGACAAAATAAGAGCATCTATATGCATTTCTGAAATAAATGCAAACTATAACTCTGATCATTACAATTATTACAATTATTTATAATTGTAAACCCTCCACCTTTTCTTCCAAAATTGCCATTTTGCAGAGGGATTATTAGGGGGAGAGCAACATTTTGAGCCAAAATTGGGGACGGTTGAGAGGTTTGGATATTCCTAATTCTATAAATCAATTTATATGCATGTACCTCTCAACATCTTAATGCAGGAAATCTGGACAAGGCCAAATATATTGGGGGAACATACAAACAGTACTAAAAACTGCTCTTGTATAAACTTAAGACAGTTAATAGAATAACAGGTATTGTTTTAGCATGCATTTTTCCTGAAGGTTATGATGTCTGAAACTCAATGTCTGTCATTATTTAGTGACTTCATTCCTAAATGATTTGCCAGAAAACCACAAATTTTATGAGGAACAAACCAAAAATAAGAAGCAAAAATCTATTCTGAAGAATATGAAGTCTGAAATTCTAAATGCCTGTTATTTTTATGTAACATTTGTTAACCAGGAAAGTCTGACTTGGAACAAAAGCATATTTTCAGCAGAGCAGGGAGAAACTCTCCAGACACATGTCTTTGTAAGATGGGAGGACATACAGACTCCACACAGAAGGCACCCCAGCCAAGAATCAAGCTAGAGAACCTGTAGCTGTTAGGCAACAATGCTACCAGTGCACCACTGCACTACTGACTTTACAAGAAAAACAAACATACAGAAACCACAGATTTTATGAGGAACAGAACAAATATGAGCAATAATCTGATAAATCTTTTACAAATGGTGGTGGTTAGGGAATTCAGGCCCTTGCCACCTGCATCCAAGGTACAGGGTTCAAGCCTCAGTATTTGCTACCCACCACCATGTGTTCTGTAGCCACCATTATATAGCAACTGGGGAATTACACACATACACACACACACACACACACACACACACACACACACACACACACACACACACACACACACACACACACACACGCACACACAAACACACACATCCACAGCAGTTCTTCACTAATACACATGACACATCCTTGGCAGTCCTTCACTAATCCAGTTGCCTGTGCAATGGTTTCCTGGCTCTGTGAGAGTAGCTGAAGCTAATGGCTGGTATCCTGGCTCCACGAGAGTAGGCTGGAGGCTCCAGCCTGCGGGCAATGCAGTCGCGGTTATCACTGCACAGACTTCTGGGCCTGCAGGGCAGAGCTGCCTTTCTCCCTTTTCTGGACTGCCTAACACAGCAGTTGGAGAAGGCATCTCTGCCCTGCAGCCCAGAAGTCTGTGTGATGAACACAGCAGTCTGACGTTCTGTGAGGAACTCCAGCACGCATGAGTGGAGTTCCGGGACTAACCAATTGCTTTTATTTTTTCTTATTTTTATTTCTTCTTTTGTTTTCTTTCTACAGGTGGGGGGACTGGTGTCCTATAGCACAAGCCTCCCCTGCAGACAGTGATAGAGAGAGAGACACACAAAGGAACACACACAGAGTGAGTCACACACACGGATGTTCTGCTGTGGACAGTGGCATACCGGTTGTAAGCAGTCACACGTGCCAGCATGAAGGTGAGCTCCATTGTGTAATAGTACTGAGATGGGGTTATAATATCACATCACCTACCTGTGTGTGTGTGTGTGTGTGTGTGTGTGTGTGTGTGTGTGTGTGTGTGTGTGTGTGTGTGTGTGTGTGTGTGTGTGTGTGTGTGTGTGTGTGTGTGTGTGTGTGTGTGTGTGTGTGTGTGTGTGTCTGTAGGTCTAAGTATTAGAAGGCTGTTCCCACTCAGTACACTTCCCATTGCCCTACTTCACAAGATCTGCTGTTGTCATTCACATTAGAGGTACCACTGGACACCTGTCAGCCCTATAAGCTCTATAGCATGTGTGATAATTGCGTAACACTGTAGTACAAATAACTAGATAGGTAGGGATTCTAATCTCAGTCTTGGCAAATGTAAGTGTGTGTGTGTGTGTGTGTGTGTGTGTGTGTGTGTGTGTGTGTGTGTGTGTGTGTGTGTGTGTGTGTGTGTGTGTGTGTATGTGTGTGTGTTTGTTTGTAGGTGAAACAGTTTTAGGCCATTCCCACACAATACACTTCCCAGTGCCCCACTTTACTTGATGTCATTCTCCTTAAAATTACCTTTGCACAGCCCAGCCCTATAAGCTCCATGAAGCATACAATAACTATGTAAAAATATAGTACAAATAGCTAGATAGGCAGGGGTTCTATTCCAAGTTCTAGCAAATGTGTGAGTGTGTGTGTATGTTTATAGGATGACATATTTCGAGGACTTTCCCACCCACAACACTTCCCAGTGCCATACTTTAGCAGTTCTGCTGATGCCATTCCCCTTAGAAGTATATCTGCACAGCCCTAGCCCTATAAGCTTCATGGCACATGCAATAGCTATGTAACAGTATAGTATAAATAACTAGACAGGCAGGGGTTCTCTTCCCAGTTCTGGCAAATGTGCGTGTGTGTGTGTGTGTGTGTGTGTGTGTGTGTGTGTGTGTGTGTGTGTGTGTGTGTGTGTGTGTGTGTGTGTGTGTGTGTGTGTGTGTGTGTGTGTGGTGTGTGTGTGTGAGCACGCAGAAGTGTGTGTATGTTTGCAGGCTGAAGTATTTTGAGGACTTTACCACCCAGTGCACATCCCAGTGCCCAACTTTAGCAGTCCTGCTGATGTCATTCATTTTAGAAATACCTTTGTGCACTTGTCAGCCCTGTAAGCTCTGTAGCACATGCGATAACTGTGTAACACTATAGTAAAAATAACTAGATAGGCAGGGATTCTATTCTCAGGTCTGGCAAATATGTGTGTGTGTGTGTGTGTGTGTGTGTGTGTGTGTGTGTGTGTGTGTGTGTGTGTGTGAGTATGTGTGTATAAGTATATGTACAAGAGTTTGTAAGTGTGTATGTTTGTAGGCTGAAGTATGTTGAGGACTTTCCCACCCATAACACTTCCCAGTGCCCTACTTTAGCAGTTCTGCTGATGTAAGTCACCTTAGAAGTACCTTTGGACAGCACCCAGCCCTATAAGCTCTGTGTTACGTGTAATAACAAAGTAACTATATAGAGCAGATAACTAAATAGGCAGGGGTTCTACACTCAGTTGTGCCAAATATGTGTGTGTGTAAAGGTGTTTCTAAGTGTGTATGATCCGAAATATACTTTTGTGAGGTTTCATCAAAACATGACATGTAAACCAAGGAAGCTGAATAACATAGAAATTCCACATCACATGACAAACAGCAATGTCATGCTTTATTTATATGAAGATGCTTAGGGATAATTTTGTCAGGAGGAAGGAATGCTCAGGACAAGGGAATGTGTTTCAAGCATGGGTGCCCTTTAAACTATTTATCATTTTCTCAAAAAAGGAAGTAACCTTGCCTTCTCCTAGCAATTTATTTTTCTTTCTTCTTTTTTCTGTTAAAATGATCCTTCCTTAGAATTAGGAGACAACAATCTGCAGATATGTTGAAATTATTCTGCTATTTGTTATTAGAAGTTTCTAATATCCTAGTAAAACACCAAAGGACACACCACGAGAAGTGAGAATAAAAAACGTCTTTTATTCCATACAAAACAAGAAAAAGATAAGCGCTTTCATGTGCGCTGTGCACGCTTCTTCAGATCTAATTAAACAATGAATACAACCTTTCTTAAATAATGAATAACAACCAATGGAAAGCGCATTTCAATCTATACAGCGTAATACAATTGGGATAGTAACCAATTCATCAATTAACAACTTGTTAGCCTCTCTAAAAAAACATATTGTGTAACATGATGCTTCAGTTCAACCTGAACTCCGATGTATTACAGTTTCACCTACACAATCATCTATCGCAGTCATTCAACTCACGTACCCCACTTCAATTTTAATAAAACATTCACTCCATTGAGGTCATCCGTTGCCGATAACCATTGCGAAAACTAAAAAAAGAGAAGAAAGACATCACTAATCATTCCCTATCCTTTCAGCAAGCCACTGTCAAAAATGCATCTTCACCATGGCAGCCCGTCCAAGATAATACAACGGACAAGGTGTACAATGTTAATTGTTGATACATGTAAATTCTCCGTAAAGAGAGATCTAACTCTGAAGACAATATAAAATATGAAAATCAAACACACTTAGAATATCTAGATCTATAAATGTGCAGCTATACCTGTACTACCTAATATGAACTGTATAGATTCAATTAAAACAATGTCACTAACAATATACAATCGCGAGACGCCGAAACGTCTCGCGAGAACTAGATGGAACAGTACACATAAAATCTGAAATGGCAATACATATTAAAGACAAATATATAAAAAGTTTATAAAACATGAACAAGTGTTTGCTCATTGCATTTCAATCTTGATGTAAACACTAATGTTCAAAAATTAAGTAAAAATGCATATTAAAAGCTGATCAATGACTTATATAACGTTCTCTATGGAACTAGCTGGCGAGTTACTCCACTACAAATGCAAGTGCTCAAAGTACATGAAGCGCAGTTTCACATGGTGTCTATTTATGCGGAAATATGACATGTAAGCAAAACTTAATGATGACAATTAAAATATGTACAATTAAAAATATGTAACAAAAATTACACTAATAAATGAATACTTTCAATTGGCAAGCTCTACTAGTCATATGTATTAAAAGAACATTTAGATATTATTATAAGTAGTAATAATTAAATTCAATGAAAAAATATATATTATTCTCATAGAATCCTTAAAACCCAATTTTATGAATCTGCTCTTATAAATAGATAATATCCCTTTAAATACATAGACACAAAATATAATAAGTTCCATGCCAAAATGAAATAACATATAATATAAACTGGCTATACAAACTAACAACTTTATAACCACTAAATCAATACTAATATATTTTAATATTATTCATATAGAGCTTAAATTCCTGATGAACATGGACTGAAGTGAAAATATATTCAAATGTTGAATATATATATATGTAACTAAGAACAAGAGATCTGGACACAAACGACTAAAACAGAAGAAAGTGCCAGGCCGGTATTAGACATTACAAAAATATGTAAATATGTGTGTACAATATCTGTTCTATAAGTCACTGTGTTAGTGAATTGATACATCTATAAATAGTTCTAT
Organism: Protopterus annectens; assembly: GCF_019279795.1. Lineage (NCBI taxonomy): Eukaryota > Metazoa > Chordata > Ceratodontiformes > Protopteridae > Protopterus > Protopterus annectens. The sequence continues at coordinate 257,864,276 of NC_056736.1, read as the reverse complement.
GAATAACCCAGTTATTTCATAAATTCTGTAGATCAGTGCTATATGTTAAACAAAATTTACACAAATAAATCAAAAGTTCTAAAGTGACTTTTTGGGTAGCCTGAATATACTACTTCTGTTTTAAAATCGGTTTCAATGAAATATAATTGTTAATCCCAGGATCCCTATGTGCCCCAGTCTTGAATATCCAATTCAATTCTAACTTTGCTAAATGGTTTGTATTGTCCCCCATTCTACCATTCTTTTCCAATGTCTGCAAGACAAATAATGTTTGTATGATTTTCAGCACTCAAAGAGATGCAGAGAAATGATATAAATGGGAAACAAAGTAGTTGTCATCACAAAAGACATGGGTAAAATTGTATTAAGTAAAATTGCAAATACAGCATTCATGGACGGCATAGTGGTGCAGTGGTTTGTGTTGTCACCTCATAGCAAGTGGGTCTCCGGTTCAGTTCTTGGCTGGTCTGCCTTCTGTGTGGAGTCTGCTTTCCTCCCTGTGTTCATGTGGGTTTCTTCTGGGTCCTCTGGTTTTCTTCCATATTACAAAAATGTGTCTGGAGTGTTTCTCCCTAGGCCTCCACTGAAAATTGGCTCACTCCAAGTTGGACTTTCCCACTAAGTAAAATGTTAAATAAATAAATCTAGCCAACATATGCTGAATCAGGAAGTTTTTTATCTGTCTATTATTACTCCACAACAAATTCTTAAAAATGGAATCTGTACTGAAACTCTGGAGTCAAGCATTTATGGTCCCCACCCATAGAAACAAGAATTCACATTAGACCTTGGTAATAAACAAGGGTGATGATATTCTATTTTTCTCAAGAATCCTTGTAAAATTCCAAAATCTGGGCTATTTGGGTACTGGTAAAACACAAGATTTCACTGAATTTACCTGTTTGGGCCAGAGTACTCATTCAACATAATTCTTATTTTTTCTTTACCCATTACTTGTAATAAAGGTTTGTTTTATTAATAGATCTATACCAAAATTGATTTGAATTTTGCTTTGCAATGGAAAAAATTCATAGTTTAACAGTCACTGAAATTAGACATGGAACCATAAACGATGCCTTGACGATATGTTAATCAAACTATTTTGTCTGCAGGGACATGGGACCAGTCATCACAGAACTAGTCTAGAAATATGCAGGTGACCATCTTCTTCTCAACCAGGACCAAGATCTCAAGAATCAGGACAAAGCCAAAATAAATGAGTAGCAAAGGCCCCATATAGGGATACTTTTTAAATATTGCTTTTAGAATGAGAAATAGTATGAGTAATATCCTTCATATTAACATGCATTTTCTGATGAATAAAAAAGCCAACCCTATAATACCTGGCATTGTTTAGCTACTGTAATTTTTAGTGATTTACCAGAACATTAAATATTTTTCAAGGGTAAATGGAGAGATGAAAAGTCAGCAAGCAAAGGAGAGTAGTAGTGCTGAAATTGAATTAATCATCAAGTCTTGGTCAGTACCTTCATGAGGTGGACCCTGCTTTCCGCAAAATCACAACAAGGTGACACTGATATATAGACTGTGTTTATATAGCATATATCATGGACTGAAGTAAGTTAAAATTTAAAAAATATAGCTGGGTGCACAAGACCCAGGATAAAAAAGTGTCCAATCCTGGTAGGTGCACTGGTGCCAGGACTGGAAAAAATGACAGTGTAGAATCCTCAAAATACAGAAACATTCCTACAATAAGGCCAGGCCAGGCCCAGGTGGAGGATGCCCCCCCCCCTATTGTAGAAGAAAGTGGCAGTCCACAAAAATCACAAAAACTGATTGGCCAATGAAGCGCTGTAAAGATGATAGAGTGGACTATTGAGGATAAGAATGAAATTATCTATTGATTCAATTATGCAAAAAGCCCAGAATTCCCAGACACAAGATATAGAAAAAGATTAGGAGATAAATTAGAGCAAAGAAAAATACTTCTGCAAGAAATACTGTCAGAAACTTCAAATAAAAATGTGTGGTCATTAATACAACAGATTTTTGAAAAAAAGAATATAGACCAAGAAACTTTGATCTGGTTTGAAAAAGAAGCATCCAAGGAAGTATGAAAATATAAACAACAAAACCTAGATGTTTTTGAAAAGTATAAAAAAGAAATATGGACTTGGGAAAGAAAGAGAGATTTGATAAGGTGCAATATTTATGCAAAGACTAAAGCCAGATTAATCAACATAAGAAGGCAGCCCTAATGATATTCAAACTGAAATACAGGCAAAGACATCCAGGCATGGAAAATTTCACAATAAAAAATTATTGCAAAGAGGGAATGTAGAAAAGTAGATTAGTAAAGCAGAAGTTAAAAAAAAAGAAGTTGAAGTTATGGAGTGCCTGCGAAGTGAAAGATTTGATGTAGAAGGTCTAACACAGGTTACATCACAGCAGGATGGAATGAATCCCCAGAGTAAGGAGAAACAGGAAGATCAGGAGACTTCTGAAGAAGAAATATGGACTTGAGAAAGAAAATGAGAATTAATATGGTATAATATCTATGCAAAGAAGAAAGCAGAACTAATCAATACAAAAAGAGCAGCACCAAAGATATTTGAAGAGAAATACAAGCAAAGGAATGCAGACATGGAAAACTTTACAATACAAAAAATAAGAAGACAAAGAGGAAAAGTAGAAAAGGAGGTCAGTAATGGAGAAGCTAAATAAATAGAAACTGAGGTTATGGAGTACCTCCAAAGTGAAGAATTCAGTGTAGAAAATCTAATTCAGAAAGCACCATAAAAGGATAGTGCAATGGAACTCCAAATTAAGGGGAAACCAGCAGAATGGGAATCAATTGGTCAGATACCATATGAAGATATTTTGGAGCTTTCCACATTAAATGAGTATAAACATTCACTTGAAACTGGATGGCGAGAATGGGGAACAGGAAACTGTGGAAACTCTGACAGTTAATATTGAGGAGTGCTAGGCCAGTGAGTTCTCATATGACAGCAATGGATGGCACAGGATGAAATTGGAGAGAATGTGCCACAGGAACATGCAATAGAACTTTCTATAGAATACCCGCAGGAAATAGAAAACAAAAAATGTGCCTTCAGTTTAAAAGAAAACGAGCTAAGAGAAGAGTTGCTTGACTTAATAGATATAGATAGACATATTAAGATAAATGAAAGAAATAGACTGCAGAAGGTTAATAAAACTCAAAAAGTCTGAAGTTTGATAAAAAAATGAACACAATAATTAGGACTGTTCATAGAGACCCAGGTGATATAACAGAAGTAAACAGGATATATTGCTGTGCAGCTAAATTAATAACTGATAAAGTTCTACCAGAAGAACACGGGGAAGTGAGGTAGAGAAACTGGAGAAATTGAATACCATCATGGAAGTATCGAATAGAGAAAATTATAAAACAACTAAGACAAGAAGTGTTACTGTTAGAAGAGTATAGAAGAGGGAACAGATGAACAAAAATACTTAGAAAGATAGACGTGATAAAAGCAATGTGCAGTATTAGAACAGATCAGTATCTATCATGTACTATCGCAAATAACAAACTAAAAATCTCAGCACAGGCAGAAAGACATATGATATGCAGATAAACAGAAAAGAAAAGTACAAAATAAACAATTTATTGATGACCCAAAAAAAGTTTTATAGAGAATTGGGAAGCAAGGTAAAAGGAATTGAAAGACCAACAAAAGAAACAGATACATTTTGGAGAAGTATCAATGAAGATCCTGTGGAACATAACAAAGAGGATAAATGGATAGAAGAAGTAAAAGAAAGAATAAGAAGTTTAAAGGTACAAGATATGAAATGGAATGAAGTAACAGCCAGAGAGATTGAAATAAAGTTAAGTAAAGCCTCATATTGGAAAACCCCAGGCTCAGATGCAGTACCTAACTTTTCATTAAAAGTATTAACATATTTGCATGAAAATTTAGCCATGAGTAAGAACTATTTATGTGCGCACCCCGAGCAGACACCAACCTGGCTAACAACAGAAAAAACAATGTTCCTACTTACAAATGAAAATGCAAGCTACCCTGAAAATTATAGACCAATAACTTCCCTTCTGACGACATATAAACTATACACTGGAATTGATGCCGACAGAGTCTATAGTAATTTAGAAGAAAACTCAATGATGGCAATAGAACAAAAGGGCAATAAAAGAAAGTCATATGGAACAAAGGATAATTTGCTCTCAAATAACGTCATAGTGGAGAACTGTAAAAAGGAGAAGAATTTAAGTATGGCATGTATTGACTACAAAAAAAACATTTGATAGTATCCCACCTTCATGGATAAAAGAGTACTTAAAATGTATAAGACACACCCTAGACTGATCAGCTACATTTCAATCACCATGAAATAGTGGCAGACCACTTTGCAATTAAGCTATAATAAAGAACTAATTATTATTCCAGAGATAAAAATTCAAAAGGGGATATTCCAGGGTGACTCTCTGTCACCACTGCTATTCTGCCTTGCCCTTAACCCATTAACCTGTCTACTTAACAGCTTAGGCCATGCTATAATTTGGGTCATACAAAACAATACAGTGTAAAAACTTCTCATCTTCTCTTTGTCAATGATTTTAAACTGTATAGCTCATCAGATGAGGAACTGAAAGTACAACTGCAAGTTATCCATACTTTTTCAGATGATATAAGAATGTCATTTGGTCTTGATAAATGTGCAAAAGCAACATTTAAAGCAGGAAAACTGCAGCACCAAGAAAACATTGGTTTGGGACAAGAATGTGATATAAATGAACGTGAGCAAGAGGGAGTGTATAAATATATGGGAACTGATGAAGGCTCAACAACAAAACATGAACATATGCAAATAAAACTTAGTAAGGAGTACTTTAGATGACTTAAATTAATTCTGAAAACAGCAGTGACATCTAGGAAAAAATCCAAGCTATAAACTGATTTGCTCTTCCTGTCCTAACTTACAGTTTTGGAGTGATTGACTGGCCTCAAAATGTGTTGGAAAGATTACATAGGAAAACAAGAAGGATGCTTCATGCTCACCAAATGATTTATAAAAATCATTGCATACCAAGATTATATATTCCCTGTTCTGAAGGAGAGATGGGCCTTCTTGAAATTGATTACATGTACAAATGTGCAGTCATGGGACTCCACACATATCTGCTGACCTTACAAGACCTGAATGTAGTGAAAGTTTTGAAACATGAGGAGAATAAATCTATAATGACTTCCCTGCTTAGGCTAGCAGAAGCATATCAGCATGAAGCAGGTATGGAAATCAAACCACAAGTGGATCAAATCAGGCAACAACTGAGTGTGCCAAAAAACAAAAGGAAGAATATAAGGTGAAGGACCAGATGAGAAGGTAAGAAATGTGGAAACTCATAAATATAGTTGCAAGTATAGAAAACTTCTGGAAGAACCTTATGTTATTCAGGAATGAATGCAGGAATGGTTAAGGAGAGGTGAATTCAAACCAAGAGATGAAATGTTAATATTGGTGGCATAGGATAGTGGGCTACATACACGTTTGTTTACAAAGTCCGTTCAACATGTGGGAGAAACATGAATGAAAGTGCTCCAGAGCTCAACTCCACCATAAGCTCCACACCAAGGGTTTTATATAAAAACAGCTTTGTTCCAAAATCATCAGTTCCAAAGGTTAAGCGCTTTCATCCCTAAGTATTCACTCTGGTTCTTAAAGCTGTTTTTATATAAAAGGCATAATATACTGAAAGGCATAATAATGTGGTGAGACTGTTGCACTGGGGATTGTGCAAACATTATGGTACTGAAGTGGCTGAAAAACACTAGAAACATGAGCCACAAAGTATCATAGAAAATGATGAAGTCTACATCACATGGGATCACCCATTACCAACATTTCAAAAGATAGATGTTAGAAAACCGGATATAGTGGTCCAAAAAAAGAAGACAAAAGTAGCATTGATCATTGAAATCACTACACCCAGTTACTACAGTGTCCTATGTACAGAGACACAAAGTCATAAAATATCAAGATTTGTAAACAGAAATGAGAGCAATGTGGAAGAACGATACCCAGATAGTTCCAATAGTAGTAGGAGCAACGGGTCTTATAAAAAAATGTCTACAATCATATTTAGATATGCTACCAATACATGTAAATCCGTATGAATTGCAGAAGGTGTCATTACTGGGCACATTGCGGGTGCTGTGAAGAGCACATTTGGCTGACATCAAAGAGTGAAACAATACTAATTTCATGAACTGTAATTGTACTTTGACTTAGGAATGGGGTGCATTCACATCATAGTATTAGAACCCCCCAATTTTTTTTATTTAACTTTTGTTTACCAGGAAAGTCCAACTGGAACAAAACCAATTTTCAGCAGAGGCCCTGGAAGAAACACTCCAGATGCATGTCTTTGTAACATGGGAGGAAACCAGAGTACCCAGATAAAACCCACATGAAAGCAGGGAGGACGTTCAGACTCTGCACAGAAGGCCCTCCAGCTGAGACTTGAACCAGAATACCTCTTACTGCGAGGCAACAAAGCTACCACTGCACCACTGCACCATCCTAAATGATTTGTAGAAATTAAAAAAGGTAAAAATCAAAGATCTGAGGCAAAGACAGGGATGTTCCATAGAATGAAAGACATTGCTAGAGCTGTTTGAGACCAGTACAGTTTTTCCAAGGCAGATACTGTGTGCTAAATCTTGTTACATGCTTTGTAAAAGTAAGAACTGAATTAGATGAGGGAATGATACTGCAAGTGATGTAACTTGACTGAGCTAAGGGGTTTAGTACAGTCTCACATGTACGAACTACAGAAAAGTTATATATGGGAAATTTCAATGCTTACATTGTCAGTGGGCAAAATAGTGGCTAAATAAGAAATCACAGCACAGAAGGCTGCCAATTTTCAATCTGAGCCACCAAAGTAAACATTGTGTTTCAGAGGGCTTTACTCTGGTAACTTTTTCTGTTAAGTTAATGTCGGGCTGGAACTGTAAGTAACTAAAAATGTATATGACAGCAGGCTAAGTACTTCAATTACATCTCCGACAAATACTAATGCAATGTTGTATGAGGATGTGGTTGGACAAGATTTGCGCCAGAATACTGACAACAGATTTACTTTCAGTGTCAAATATGAACCACCCTCAGATTTGGAAAGAAATATCTTTTGAATGCAGACTTGGTAGGCAGATATTATAACCTCATAGCGTATAAGAAACAAGGTGAATGATAAACTAAATTAAGCACACAGTGTTGCCACAATAGTTTACTGAGATAGGCTTGCACAGTTGAATAATAAACTAAATTCTGACCACAGTGTTGCCACAGTAGTTTATTGAGATAGGCTTGCACAGTTGCCCACATTATATTTAAAGTATATCTTGCTACACCAGGTAAGTAATTGTTAATATGATTCATCCAATTATTAAATATAATGCAGCTTTCTGTTGGTTTTATATAAAACATCTGGTTCAGCTCAAGAAGGCTCATTGTATAGTGGTGTCTACTAGAGGCTATGATGACTGTTATACATTAGCTTTTCTCCTCTCCTTGTATAATCTACTTTTTTCTCCTTCTTTACCCCTACTACCTGCTGATTAACAGTCCTGTCCTGACCAATTGACCCATTTATTACTTCATTATTAGGGGCAAGGGTCAGCTAACATTGAAAGACATCAGCAACTGCTGTCCTACCCTCTTGCACATGACTCAATGGTAGGTCAGTAGGATGCTGAATGGGTGGCAGAGAAATTAGCCAGCATACATGTACCATAGAACACATGGTCCTCGTCTCTTACTGGGCATACCCATCTACCTAACCTGTGGTTTCAACCATCAAGGCTGCTATTTGCACTCAGATCACCTGTCCTTTATCGACTACAGTACCAGTGCAAGATGTTTAAACTACTAGTGTGTTTATGCACAATCCACCATCACATACTGAATCATAACATTCTGTCAGACTCACAGTAAGGCTTTCATCAGGGGCACATCCCAGAGATTGCCTTCTTAGTACTGCAAATGATTACAAGTTGTACTAAATATGGACAAAATCTTTAGGAGTGCTCTTTCTTGTTCACTTAAAGTCTTTTGATACCATTAACCATGTCATCTGCATTTGAAGACTTGCAGAATACAGTCTCACAGATCTTTCCATCCAGTGTTTCATCAGCTATACATGAGACTGATCATATGCTGTTATATGGACTGAGCATTTCTCTCTCCCACTACCATTAACTGCAAATGTTTCACAATGGTAAGTGTTAGGATCCCTTCTCTTCATAGTTTTCATAAATAACATGTTTCTGCAGTATCACCTCTCCTATTCAGTATGCTGACGATTCCAGGTTAGTATATCCTATATACAGTTATCACTAGCTCATCTCAGCTTCAACTTTGGGATTAATTAAAACAAAAATAAATAGCAAATACATAAATAAAATGAAGGAATGTTTTACTTTTTTACTTCCAACATCAGGCTTTATTGACTCATTCAGTTTTCAAACCTGTCTAAAATTAAAACACATCATGACATAGTGAGCTCTACAAAGTACCTAGGTGTCTTCCATGAACATGAGCTAAGACTGGATGAATGTCTCAACTCAACTCAGTTGTTTTTCCTATTAGCTAAAAGCTAGTCCTTCTTTACTCTGCATTCCAGTTTATGGATTCTTACAGCAATGAATACTTTACTAGTCTGGTCTGCTCTTATACTCTGACATCTGCAGCAGTATTCCCTCTGCTCAGATTACAAAACTAAAAGAAAGATACTACACAATTTATAGGTTTGCCTTTAACTACCCTCCCAACAACCTTCATTCTGTTTCTATATGCATTAATAGTTGAGATATACAATAAAAAAATATTTTAATTAAGATGCCAATAATACAATAAATATCATAGGTTCATAGGTTTATACTAGGCTAATGACCACCAAGGTCTTTACAAGCCTAGCAATGCAACCTAACCTAGTTTTGTCCCTGAGTCCCATAGAGGCCTGTATGGTGGGGTATGTTAGTAAGGAGGTAGCTAAGGGTTACATGGGGGTATGTTAGTTGGGGATTAATTTAATTGCTGTCATAATTTTCAGAAATAATATAAAAAGCACCGTTATTTTAGATGTCAACTATTTTTCTAGATAAAAGTAACAAAAATATTTACAATATATACAAACTTTCCTCAACTATATTGTTTTCCAAATGAGTTAATGCATTAATTACTGTTTCAAAAATAAGCAAATACAATTACTATGGATTTTATATTTCATTTAACCATGAGGCATCATTAGCATAAAACTCAAAAAGGGAGTTATTTTGTTGAACATCTTTATTTTTTATGATATTAGTTTGTTTATCATGAACATTTCTAAGTAAAAAAAGAAGTCGGCAAATCTTGATTTTGTTTCCTTCAACAATTTTTAGTTATTCCCTAGGATTCAGAAAGAACCATATCGGTCATGTAAATTGCCTGCTGCATGTAGATCAATTTATGTGATCCAGGGAAAAAGGGATCCAGAAATAGCTATATCCACAATGAAAACGACCTCATATCTCTGAATCATATTTTTTTACCATTTGCACTGTCAGACCTGTGACAGTAGTAGTGTTTATCTTAGTGGCCCATGCATTGTTCTGGCATTGGTACCCCTATTCACTCATAAACACACACACACACACACACACACACACACACACACACACACACACACACACACACACACACACACACACACACACACACACACACACACACACACTCACACAGACACACAGAAATCCACACTCTTGATTCCCTACCTAACCCCCTGTAGTGTGCCCATTCAGGTAGAAACACTGACACAGACATGGCACACTCATTCATGCTCCTACCACAGACACACACACACACACTCACACACACACACAAATAACATCCACCAACTCACATCTTCTCATCTTCACTGAACTTCACTGAACTTAGCTGTACTGTAACTGATTCCATTGGAGTCAATGGATGACTTCTGTCTTTTCGTGGTGACAATAAGAAACATAGGTGCTAGACCCCGGGTGTATTTCCAATTTCCCATCGACTGGTCCAGGTTTCTCTTGAATAGGGTTAAGGAAGACCTCTACTTCACATGGATGGAAAGCCCGATCCAGATACGTTGAATTCTCTGCGATACATACCTGTCCCTCCAATGTGTCCAAGCAAAGTTTAAATTCCTAGATTGAGTAATATTGATGCTATCTGTGTTATGGATATGCAAAAGGTCCATCAATAAGGGATCCCAGGATGGCTTGTTTGCCAGGCATTGAGCGCTTCTCAACAGTCATTTGAAAACAGGGTGTACAGATAGGACTATGAGGTGATTTGCACAAGACCTGTTGTTTACTCTCTGTATTCGTTTTGTTAGGAACCTCTGCAGACATTCCAGTTGTTGCATGCGCCTTGCCAAGTACATACCAAAGGAGGCACTGTACTCAGTGATGGGCCTGATGTAGGCTGAATATAGTGAAAGATGACTTCCTTTTACCTATATGCCAAGCCCTTGCTTATAAGTTGAACCACATAGAATGATTTCCTTACTACCTTAGACATATGTTAGTTGAAAGCCAGATTACTATCTTCATACATACCCAAATCTCTGACTACTTGCTCTACTCACAGGGGTTTGTTATTGATGAGGTAATTTTCTATAGTGGGTGACTTCCCAAAGGGTACTATCATACATTTCTTGGCATTAAATTTTAAGCCACATCTTTGGCACCAGTAATTTGTCTTTGTTAGTCCTTCCTGTAGGATGTTAGTGTATGGGGGAGGGGTCTATGATTACGCCTAGTTTGGAATAATCTGCAAATGTGGTCAGCCAGAGGCTGTTGACATTGGCTTTGGCTTCCAAGACGTAGATGCCAAATAGAAGTGGACCCACTACAGAGCCCTGAGGGACTCTGCTACTGACTGGTTTCTTTGTGGAGGTGGCCTCCCCTTTCCTAACTTCTGCTATCAGAGAGCTAGCTGGCTATTCAGCTCACAACACAGGGGCTTATGCCTATATCCATGAGTTTGTTTACAATGCACTTGCTGGGTATTGTATCAAATCTCTTAGCCAGGTAAAGGTAGTCAGTACGCACCATTTCACTCTCATCCTTTCCTGGTGACCTTCTCAAAGAAATCCACCAGGCTAAGAAGGCATGTTCTGTCCTTGATGAAAACAAACTGAGTTAGCTCCAATGATTGAAGGTTTTCTATGTCATTCTTAATCATTTCCATGATAATTCTTTCCATGGCTTTGCATATGAGACTAGTCAGACTTATTGGTCTGTAGTTACAGTGCTGTTGATGGCTTACCATTGTGCAGAGGAATGACTGTTGTGGTTCACCATTCATGTAGCACAAAAGGGGCTATGGTTAAGTAGTGACTCCAGTGGTAATGATAGGTCATGTTACAAGTTATAGGAGGCATCCTGGGATATTATCAGGGCCCGTTGATACAATGCTTTGGCCTTAGGCAGTGAATCGAAGACTTGTTTTCTAGTGATAGTTGGGGGGTTGTTTAACGGTATTTTCTGTGGGCGATGGCATTGGGAGCTGGGGTTAAAATTGTAGCCAAATTTGTCAGCCAGCAGATATGGTATATTTTCCAACTCCGTGTCAGTGGTTCCATTTACAATCAGTTTTACAAACTGGTGTGTGCTGCCTTTCAGGTTTTGGACGCAGCTAAAGAAAGCCTTGTAGTTGTTCTTTCCTTGTGTGGCTGTTTTTATGTCAAGTTTTATTTAGCAGATTTAATTTGCCCTCTATTAATTGGTTTAGATGCATGAAAGTGTTTTTATCATGCTGGGTGTAGCACTTCTTAATCCTTGATATGACTTTTTTTCTTTTGTTGTACAACCTGTTTATGTTTGGATTCCATCAGGGTGGTTTGTTTTTTGAGTTAGTTCTGGGCTTATTTCTGGTAGGCACAGCTGTTACTATTGTAACTGAACTAACTGTTGAGGCTGCCCACTCAAGTGCACTAGCCTGTGTATTGAATTTACTGTACTTCTGCTGTTTTTGTGAAAACAAGGAAAAAAAAAAAAATATCCTTGTTTCCCGCCTTTCCTAACCTAGAATAGTCCCTTATACAGGCTTTGCTGTATTCTGGACTTTTGAATAGTTCCCGTGTTGCCCATTTCCTTACTTGGATAGAAGGAAGTTTCTTTGCTCACCAGTGGGAGTGGGGAGCCTTAAGCAGCCTATCTGTCCCTGAAGGAGTGACCTCAGCACAAGAATATTGTAGTTACTAGGCCGTTTTGGGCCATTTCTAGCTCTTTAAAGTTCCCTGCATAAAAACCCGCTTTGGCACGGTTTTTTCGCTTATCCTACTCAGCAACAGCTCCTTGTGGTCCTGCAGAGTGGTGCTAGCAGCAGAGAAACGAAAAAAGTGACTGCTTCCAAGATTTAAGTATAATTTTTCTGTTACTACCTGTGCGACCGTCCTTCCTCGCCAAAAAGCGAGTTTAAACTGCTGATTTATTTGCTCTAAGCCTGTTTTCTGTGTTTTTACAATACCTGCGCTTCTCTTCTCACCTGCTCTTCACTTTTTCCCTTAGAACTGATCTAGTTCTCATAATAAACACCCTACTCCTACTCTAAAGCCGGGCACTTGCTCACTAAAGCAATTATATAAGTCAGCACTAAAAAATTAAAAGCACTACACCCTCACAAACTCCCCTTGAGTACCTTGTTCCCCATTGGCCCTTTTTTTTCAATTATAAAGGAATTCCCAATACTATTCTAGCAAGTCCAAAGGTCAGTTGTCAATCTCCTCTCTGGTCCAGCTGGTGAATCTGGGAATCTTGAGGCAATGTTACAACTGCCTCAAGTACACAGACAACCCTCTCCTCCTCCCAACAAATTCCAGTACATGTGAAAGATGCAACCATATAGCCAAACTGGAGGCTAAGCTCTCTCAACTCAGTACTGGCGTAACCAGTCAGGAGGAGAAGGAAACCACACTCACAACAATTCCAGTCTCACATAGACCTACCACGACAGCAAACCAAACACATAAACACACAAAAACATACTTGGAGGCTCTAAATAAAAATCTGTCTAAGCAGCAGAGACCTCCAAAGCAGACACCCAAGCAACCGCTACCCCAAAACAAAACACATGCAACACATAGCTCACAAAGCCAGTGTGCCAAACAGTCACAGCTCTTAAGGCTAAACAACACACCTGATACACTTGTAATAGGTGACTCTATCGTCAGGCACACTGACGTCCCACTCACCAGGCTGAACAAGGAGAAGGTCACGGTGAGCTGCCTGTTGGGTGCTAGGATCCGCCACATAACACAAGCACTCAGGTCACTCCAAGGCAAGTACAAATATGACTCAGACATTGTCCATGCTGGTGTGAATGACCTGAGACGTACCTCGCTGGACTACATGAAAAGAGACATAGAGGAGCTCTCTGAGCATGTAGCCCAGGCCGGTATGACCCTGACCTTGAGTAGCATCTTACCCTCACCAAGAATGATGCCACAATATGAAGACAAGATGATCAATTTCAACAACTGGCTTATGTATTGGTGTCATTCAAAGGGGATCCAATGCCTGTCAGCCTGGGATGACATGCTCAACAAGCCACGATGCTTCGCTAGGGACGGCTTGCACCTGTCACCCCTGGGCTTTTGGATATTGGCAAAGGCTCTTGCCACCCCCATAGTGCCTTTTTTAGGCAAGGCTCAAAAGACAAACCCACCTCCATAGGTATCACAAGGGATAAGAAACTAAGAGTAATGCTACTCAACGCCAGAAGTTTAAACCTCAAGATGCACACATTCAAAACTCTCCTTAGCATGGAGAACATCGATATCTGTGCAGTAACGGAAACCTGGTTCAAGGCTCCCGAGTGCACTCAGCACTACCAGGTTATACCTCATACCATGCTTTTCGGCCCCAAAACTTGGATCGAACCACAAAAGGAGGGGGAGTATCAATATTTGTCAATGATACCCACACCTCCAGGTTGGTGGCACAGCACGAAGCATCAGAGACTATCCATGTGCAACTAACAGTGGGTAAAACTGCCTTCCAGTTTATTGCCTACTACAGACCACCCTCCCAAACCCAGGAACCCCACTCAGCCTTCCTGAGAACACTGGAAAATATGAAGGTCTCTCCAAACACCATTATATTGGGCAACTTTAACTACCCAAACATAGACTGGGAGCATTACTCTAGCTCCAACACCCTAGCCCAAAAGTTCCTAGAATTTATAAACTCAAATGCTATGGAACAACTTGTTACCACTCCCACAAGAGGGGAAAACATACTGGACGTGATCATCACCAACATGGGGACTCTATGCTCCAGACCAGAAGTGTATCCATCACTGGTAAGATCAGACCATAAACTAATCTCACTGGATATTCACATCCCGACCTCTACCCCTGCCCAGAAAACCACAATGAAAAACTTCTCTAAAGCAAATTTCACACTCCTCAAAACTGAGGTGGAATCCTTCAAAGCCCCCGGGCTTGTGGAAAATATGGCCCAGACCACAGAATCCTTTATAAACACATTCTATGAACACCTTCAGGAATGCATGGATCATGCAATCCCAAATAAAACCAAGACCCAATCCTCCAAAGGCAGACATCCTGTCTGGTGGACCCCAGTCATAAACAAACTATACAATAGAAGGAGGAAGCTACTACATGATAGAGCAAAATCCCCAAAAGGGAAGGCATCTCTGATCAGTATTAGCAAAAAACTACGGGCACTCATAAAATCGTCTAAGGCCAGCTTAGAGAGAAAAATTGCACAGGACACTAAGGATACTCACAAGGTTTTCTTTAGTTATGTCAGGAACCTGGGTGGTAATTCCCAGATATGCTCAGAATTAGTCCAAAATGACAAAAAATACACTGAACCCACAGACATTGCCAACATCCTAGCTGACAGGTTCAGTGCAAACTCCCCCCCACCCACAAAAAGGGCAAATATCTATCCCAGCAGTGTGCTACCCCCCTGACATCTCAGATGCTCAGGTAAGAGCCACCCTCTTCAAAGCAAAAAAACACAGCATCAATGGGACCAGACAGTGTCCCGGGCTGCGTCCTACATGAACTCCAAGAAGAGCTAAACCCAAACATAAAACTACTGCTCAATCTCAGCCTTACTACAGGATATGTACCCAAAGAGTGGCGTACAGCAACAGTGGTCCCTCTCCACAAAGTTGGTGCCTCAACAGATCCTGGAAACTATCTCCCCATAAGCCTGACTAGCTTGGTCTGCAAAGCTATGGAAAGGATCATCATAGACCTCATAAATAAAGATATTGGGGACCTACAGACACTGGATCCTACCCAGTTCGGCTTTGTTAAGGGCAGATCCTGCCTCTTAAACCTGGTCGATTTCTTTGAAATAGTCACCAAGGCCATGGATGAGGGGAAGGTGGTCCACACAGCCTACCTGGACCTCGCAAAAGCCTTCGATACAATACCCCACTCGGGCATTATAGATAAGCTCACCAGCTTAAATATAAACCCCTATGTCACTAGATGGGTTGCAAACTGGCTCAAGGACAGAACCCATATGGTTAGAATTGCTGGAGCCATGTCAGACTCCAAACCAGTTACAAGTGATGTCCCACAAGGCTCAGTCCTGGGACCTCTCTTGTTCGGTATATATTTCTCTGAGGTACAGGCCAACACGGAAGGACTGTGGCTGACCAAGTTCACAGATGACTGCAAACTGGGCACCATAATCGACTCTCCAGCTGACACAAGCATCCTCCAAAAGGGCCTCATAGAAACAGACAACTGGTGCCAGAGCCATGGCCTCAAGCCTAATGCCAAAAAGTGTATAGTCATCCCCTTTGGCAAAAACAAAGTGCCCACAAATTACCGCATACGTGGTGATCCATTAAGTACGGAAGAAGTAATTAGGGACCTGGGGACCCAAGTTGATAGCAATCTCTCATTTGACAACCACATGGCCAAAGTGGTTAGAAAAACATTTTATATAGCCCACCTAATCATGAAGAGATTCACATCTAGATCAGGGGAGGTCATCGTGCCTCTTTACTCATCCCTCATCAGGCCCATAATTGAGTACAATGCCCCTTTTGGGATGTACATTACCAGACACCTGCAGCAACTGGAAAGACCCCAAAAGTACCTCACCAAGAGGATCAAAGGGCTCAAACAGATGCCATATGCTGCCCGGTTAAAGAAACTCCAGCTCTACTCAGTGGCATACCACCTGCTCAGAGGTGATCTGTACCTGATGTATAAAGCCATGTCCAACCCGGAATTAATGGACATGCTGCACCTCAGAAAATCCAAATCCCATCGAGCTATGTGCTCGAGAGACTTGAAACTCAGCACTGAAATAAATAGGACATGCTGGAGGGACAGATTCATAACCCAGAGGCTCCCTTCACTCTGGAATAAAATCCCAGTCCAGGTTAGGCAGAGTCCCTCATTGACTCTTTTCAAGAGGAATCTTGATGAGTGCATGGGAGATCATAGGTTTACCCCGGGTATCATTTCTTTGTCACTGTTAGACAGAGGCACAGTATACTAACCTCGAAAAAGGGCGTAGCAAAATTAATTTAAAATGGGTGGCGAAAGCCAAACACACTCTGGCTAGGCTTATAAATGCCCTAGGGCGCAAGACCTGTTATTCTATCAACTGTCTTAAGTTTATACAAGAGCAATTTTTAGTAGTGTTTTTTAGAGACATATCCAAACCCTCTAACTGTCAATTTTTTTTGGCTCAAAATGTTGCTCTTCCTGATAGTCTCTCTGCAAAATGGCAAGTGGCTATTTTATATTTTTGCATCACATTTTTGGTCCATTTTTCATAAAATTGTGTTTTTTTGGCAAATTAGTGGCAAATCATTAAAGATTGAAGTTAGAAAATAATGAAAGACATTTGAATTTCAGATTTCATACCTTTCAGAAAATTCATTCTAATGCAAGACCTACTATTATATTATCTTTCTAAGTTTATAAGAGCAATATTTAAAAATTGTCCAAACTAAACAGAATGCCAATCTATCATGTGTAGTCCATATCCTGTGCAGTAATCTTGCTGTCATGCAGCCAATGGATTGAAATATTTTTCTAGTTGGTCACACCCATTCCCATTGACCCCACCCATTCAGCTTTCTCCTGCAGCCCCTTGATTTGTAGGGCAGATAGCCTAGTATGAACCTATGAACCTATGAACCTATGTATGTATTGCTATGATTGTATACAGATTCTGTGAACAATTTTGCATAGGCAGCTGTGTCTCAGGGTTTGTGGGGATTGAAATTTTGCATATTGGTCTTAGTCAATTAATTGTGATAAATTCTTTAGTCTGTCAACAAATATTGAAATAAATATGGGCTTAACCTTATGTTTTCTCTGACTCACACACCAGGGAGGGATCACATAATTACACCTTATAATACATACAGCCCCTCTTGACTCACAGATGAAAACACCATTAGCTACATATTTTCTCCCAATAATTGCTGTGCCTGTAAGATTCTTCACTTTGGAACACACCTTACAAATAACAAATTGAAAATATGATGAGCACCTCGGGGATATAAGGAATCAAAATGTAAAAAGTCTGGTGCAGACTATTTCATTAAAATACATGGGGGATTCAGATGCAGGCTTCTTTATTCTGTGTATTAGCACATCCCTATCTTCCTAAGTGAAGTGATTATCTTAATAAATTAACTGAGTTGGAAATTAAGTTAATATTAAATTATAACACACTGTCCCCTAGCCAGCTTAAGCAAGAAGTGAATGTTTGCTTTTAGATAAAATATTTAAGTAAGTTAGTTTTTAAGTAGGTTATTTATATAAGAATATTTAAATATGTTTGTTGTAAAAATATATTTATTTAAATGGAATGTTATTTAATTGGGGCAGCCACGGTGGTGCAGTGGTTAGCGTTGTCACCTCACAGCAAGAGGTTCTCCGGCTCGATCCTCTGCTGGGATACCTTCTGTGTGGAGTCTGCATGTCCTTCCTGTGGTTGCGTGGGTTTCCTCTGGGTGCTCCAGTTTCCTCCCAAAGACACTCTAAATTGGCCCTAGCTATGAGTGCGTGCATGTGTGTGTCGTCCATGGACGTTTTGGTGCCGGGCTGGCAACTCAACACCGTAATAAACTCTACTGCCAATCATTAGCGGACAGGTGATCCGCTATGGCGACTCCTAACTGGGAAAAGCCGAAAGAAGAAGA
The DNA here is from genome assembly GCF_019279795.1 of Protopterus annectens. NCBI lineage: Eukaryota > Metazoa > Chordata > Ceratodontiformes > Protopteridae > Protopterus > Protopterus annectens. The sequence goes on along the minus strand of NC_056736.1, from coordinate 257,846,063 downwards.
AGAAGAATGTTATTTAATTGGTTTAATTCTGTTAAATGTGATTAATTGGGTTTGAACCTATATGAAAGGAGTGCATGTGAATTCTGTATTAAATCCTGTGAAGACGAATGACCAAGGTACCAGATTGGTTGGTGTTGAGCAGTTTGAATTTTCTTGTTTTCTATAGTTTTGAGTTATTGCGTTTACAGTTTTGGATGACTTTGATTCTGCTGCTCTTGGAACATCTCAAACCCTAAATCTACAGAATAAACTGCGATTCATTGAAATTTTAAATGAGGGAGAAAAGGAACTTGCAATGAATGATCTGTGGCTTGTTGCTAGTGGCAGTTTGAATGCCTGGAGAGACTGATGACTAAGGACTTGTTTTATGATACCATATTGTTGGAAAAATATGTAAGCCTCAATATTACTCCTAGAGGCTTACATGTGGATCACCTTCATGTCTTGGATTTTTGTGAAGATGAAGCAGACCTGCTAGAAGTATGGAAACATGTATCCCAACAGTGTACGTTGGGTTGGCTTCATATTCTCATCAAGAGAAATTTAAGGCCGCATGAGAAAATTAAAGGTGAAATTATTCAATTACAAAGTCAGTTGGTGACTGTACAATCAGGTTCAGTGTATGGTGATAGAATGTTTAATATAAAATCCAAAGCTGAAAAAGTTGAACTTGAAATCACCCAATGCAAAAAGAAAAAATTTTCTAGAGATATCAAAGACTTTGAGGATGGCCTTATTTATTTGTGGCAGCGTAAACCACAACATGGGAAATTGAAGATGAGGAAAACAAGTAGTAGTAGTTTGGTGAGATGTGATTCTTCGGTCTCTTCATCAGACACTGGCTCCAGCAAGAAAAAGTGCTTCCTTTGAAAATGTACAGTCTGATGGTGATATAAACGTAGGTGAACTGACTGATTCAGACAACGGTCATGGTTCCTTTGAGCCAAGTGTTTGTAGAAGAGGGAGAAAGGGAAGGATCTATTGCAAGAAGATGTGACTTTTTGAACTTTAATAGTAATAATGTAAACTTTGAGTATGTGGACTGTTTGACTGATGAGCACAATAGCAATTTAGGAATTATTAATTTGTCTGATTTGGGCATTAGTCCAGAATCAAGGATGGTACTACTAAAAGGAAGTAAGTATATTCTAAAATGCAGTCCATCTTTGGCGGATTTGTTAATAGATGTACAGTAGTTTTGCAAAAAATTGTATTTGAAAGTATATTTTGATATGCAAAAAATAGAAGTTTGAATGAGGTCACTGATTCTTTTGAATGTGAGGATAATACATTGTTAAATCTATTTATTTATTAAATGGACCTTGATTTGGAATGCAATGAGTTATTTGTGGAATGTTTCAATGAGGTGGAGAGAGGAAATGATTTTAGGACAGGTTATGGAAGACTCCAGGTCCCTCCCCTTATTTGTTCTAGTACTTTTTTACCACCAGAATGTTCCAGCCATTTGTTTATTTGAAAAAGTTGCATGCAAGAAGTTTGAACATCATGTTCTTGCAAAACTTATAATTTAGTTAAAGATGAATGGCTAGCATTATAACAACTTCATATGTTAAGGCAGTGATTCTGAAACTTTGCAAGCTGGAGGACCGCTTTTATAAAGGAACTATTTGGCGGACCTATATAGGTGGCAGTACACATACGTTATGTTTGGATCAACCCCCCCAACCCTCCCAATCAGCCCCCCATGCAGCCATTTCAGTGTTGCATTACTTGGCTATCCCCCCCATTTGCCAAAAACACTATTCAAAATTTTCAGTGTGTATACTGTTTTCTGTTTTACTTCTACAATAATTACAGATATTTGGATTTCATTTAAAACTTTTATTTCAAATGTTATAGCACAAACACTGATAGACATTTGCTAAAGCTAAAAAAGGCAATATAGTCTCACAACGAAAACAGACTTTGCATTAAAATTTCTCTGCCTTTGAAACTCTCATTCACTGAAACAACATTGAAACACAAATTCAAAGAAAATGTATCTGGCCAGTGGCAGATAAGTTTACATTGGGTTGTTTTCAAAGCATCAGTCCTTTGTAAATATTTTTGGGACCATGCAAAAGTTTTTTGATTCACCTTCCTGACTGTATATAATTAAATTTTAAGATACAATAATTAAATAATATCCCTTGTATAATACAGCACCACTTGGTAGAGTATGTTTTAAATGTACAGTTTAAAACATGTTTCCAGTAAACAATGAAACAAAACATATGAACCAATAATGATAAAACCACTCAATTTAGAACATTTCAACCATAAAAGGCCACTTAAACTTCTGTCATTACAATCCACCAATATCAGTCAATATGCACAATGTTTGCAGAAGTAAAAGTCATCTGAATAATTCCACCTTAAAGAGACCTGTAACTAATGAAAAGGTTGCTGCTAACAAACAACTTTGTATTTCATTGTTTTCATCTACAAATTCAGTGCCTGCTGCCCTTGAAGAATAAATTGCCTACTTACGTTACATAAAAAAAATGGTAAGCTGGTAATATTGCATAGATGGCAAACTTCTGCCTATGCAGAACTGTTCACAGAAACCCTTTACAAGCATGTTAATAGCTGCATAAAGGCAGATGTACCAACCAGGAAGAAGTACAGAACTAACATGAAAAGAAACCACCCTGGCGGAATCTCAGAATCAATAAGCTGTATAACAGAAGGAAGACAATCACGGCAAAAATTAGGATGTTCAGCACCCAGCAGGATAAAAGCACTCTCATCAAACTAAACAAACACCTCAGAGGACAAATAAAGTCTACGAAAGCCAAATTTGAGCTGAATTTGGCCTCCCAGGCCAAGGACAACCACAAGGCATTCTTTAGCTATGTCTGCAACCTCAAAGGCAATACACAATTGTGTGTAGAGATAATTGTAAATGAAGCCACCTATACTGAGCCACAAAATATAGCAAACCTACTAGCCAATAAATTCATCTAAAGCTTTACCCCTCTCTCCCCTCAACCTTATAGCAGGAAATACCAACAAATATAACTCCTGCCATCACTAGAGAACGGAACAGGTCCTTAATACTGTCTCTAAGGCTGGGAACATTGCATCAATGGGCCCAGACAATATCCCAGGATGCCTTCTAAATAGCATGAAACATGACCTATCAGGGCCTCTGGAATTGCTATTTAACTATAGCCTCCAAACAGGCTTCATACATCATGAATGGAGAACAGCAACAGTCATCCCTCTGCAAAAAGGTGGGCCATCTACAGACCCTAGAAACTACAGATCCATAAGTCTCACTAGTCTTATATGTAAAGACGTGGAAGGAATTATCATGGAAATGATCAGTAGTGATATAATAAACCTCCAGGGATTGGACCCAGCCCAGCTTGGTTTTGTCAAGGGCAGACAGTGCCTAATCAACCTCTTGGACTTCTTTGAGAAGGTCATCAAAGCAATGGATGATGGCAAAATGGTTCACACTGCCTACCTTGACCTGGCCAAGGTATTTGACATGATACCCCACTCGGGTATTGTTGGCAATCTTAAGAGGTTAGCTACAAACTCATATGTCACATGGTGGATAGCCAACAGGCTCACAGACAGGACTCAGGAAGTTAGAATTGGGAGCCCACCTGTACAATAAGGCCAGTCACAAGTGGATTCCCTCAGGGATCAGTCCTTGGACATCCATTTACCTCTTTGAAGTCAAGGCCAATGTTAGTGCTCTCTGGCTGACTAAATTTACAGATGATTGCAAATTAGGCACTGTCATTGAATCCTACTCTGACACAAATGTTCTCTAGGAGGGAGCTGACACAGACAAACAACTGGTGTCAGAGTCATGGACTAAAACTAAATACCAGTGCATAATAGTATCCTTTGGGAAGTCATCCATCCCTGGTAACTATCATATTGACAACACACCCCTTAGAGCTGACCCAGTAGTCAGGGACTTAGTGATACACATAGATAGTAATCTAGCCTTTGACCATCATGTGTCTACAGTTGTGAGGAAATCATTCCATGTTGCACAACCTATAAACAAAGGTATGGCATCTAAGTCCAAGGATGCCATTGTTCCATTGTATTTGGCATTCATCAGACCTATCCTTGAGTACAATGTCCCCTTTGGTATGTACCTAACCAGGCATATCCAACAATTGTTACATCCAAAGAGGTTCCTCACTAAAAGAATACAGGGCATAAGTAAAATGTCCTATGAAAACTGCCTCAAGGCTCTATCTCTATATTCTTTCTCCTACAGGTTTTTGAGGGGGGATCTATGCCTGACATACAGGGCATTGTCAGACCCCACTCTGATGGACCTTCTGCATATTCACAAAATAACAACAACAGAATTACCCATTTTAAAGACTTAAACCTCTTCTGTGATATAAATAGGACCTGCTGGAGAGACAGGTATGTATCACAGAGATTACCCCATCTCTGAAACAGGCTCCCTATCTATGTAAAGCAGAGTTCCTCCCTAACTCAATTCAAGTGCAACCTGGACAACTATATGGGAAACAGGAAATTAATTCCTGGTTTGGCACCTATGTCTCTAATGGACACAGACAACCTGCAAATGGTTAATCTCCCAGGCCCTAGCTTGTAAATGTTTCATCTCTCAAGCCCCTGCTTACACTTATCAAGGGTATCAGAATATGTCAGAGATTTGGGATGCATGGCTAGGCTTATAAAGGCCCTTGTGGTCATTAGCCTAGTAAACACCTATGAGCTTATAAAGTATATATTGCTGCATCAGGTAATTACTTGTTATTATGTATACCACACTGATTCATCCACATTATTTAATGTAATGCAGCTTTCTGTGGATTTTATATAAAACATCTGGTTCAGCTCAATAAAACACAGAAATTTATGATAAAGAAAAGGCAAGGCTTAGATAACATGTACCCCTGCCTCGTGGCATAACGGTGGTTGATCTAGAGAATATAATGACTGTCATGCATTAGCTTTTCTCCCCTCCTTGTATAACCTACATTTTTGTCCCTGTTTAACCCTACTGCCTGATGATAAACAGTCCGAACCCGATCAACTGACACATTTAGTCCTTCATTAATAGGGACAAGGGTCAGTCAGAAAAGGCAGTCATGCAGGCAAACATCAGGGCTGTCCTACCCTCTTGCACATGGCTCAATGATAGGTCAGTTGGATGTGGAATGGGTGCCATAGAAATCAAACAGCATACATGTACCATAGAGCACATGGCTCCTCTTCCCTTACCTGTGCATACTCGTACACCCTACCTTTGGTTTCAACCACCCAAGCTGCTATTCAGACTCAGCACACCTGACTTTTATCAACTACACCACCAGTACAAGATGTTTAAACTACTTGTTAAGTGTGCTCATACACAATCCACCATCGCATACTGAATCATAGCATTCTGTCAGACTCATGGCATGGCTTTCATCAAGGGCACAACCGAGAGACTGCCGTCTTAGTATTGCAAACTATTACAAGCCGTACTAAACATGGACAAAATCTTTAGGAGTGGTCTTTCTTGTTCTCTTAAAGTCTTTTGATACCACTAGCCATATCATCTACATTTGAAGTCTTGCAGAAAACAGCCTCACAGCTCTTTCCATCCAGTGTTTCATCAGCTATGCAAGAGACTGATCATATGGTTTTAGATGGACTGGGCATGTCTCTCTCCCACTACCCATAACTGTAATGTTTCACAATGTCAGTGCTATGATCCCTTCTCCTCATAGTTTTCATAAATTACATGTTTCTGCAGTATTACCTCTCCTATTCAGTTTGTTCATGATTCCAAGTTTTTTTATCCTGTAATACAGTTATCACTAGCTCATATTAGCTTCAAATTTGGTATTAATTAAAACAAAAATAAATAAATAAATAAATAAATAAATAAACTGAAGCAATGTTTTACTTTTATTTCCAACATCAGGCTTTATTGACTCATTCAGTTTTCAAAGCCTGTTTAAAATTAAAACACATCATGAGGTAGAGAGCTCTACAAAATAGCTAGGTGTTTTCCATGAACATGAGCTAAGACTTGATGAATGTCTCAACTCACTTGTTTTTCCCTTCAGCCAAAAGCTATTCCTTTTTTACTTTGCATTCCAGATTTGATTTCTTGTGCACATCTTACTACAATAAATACGTGACTTCAGTCTGTCTGCTTTTATACTTTGACAATTGCAACTGCCTTCACTCTGCTCAGATTACAAAACTAAAGATTATAAGTTTACCTTTGACTATCCTCAAAACAACCACTATTCTGTTTCTGTTCACATTAATAGTTGAGATATAAATTCAAACAAAAATATTTTCATTAAGATACCAGTAATACAATAAACATCATAGGTTCATAGGTTTGTACTAGGCTAATGACCACCAAGGTCTTTACAGGCTTAACCATGCAACCTAACCCAGTTTTCTCACTGAGTTCCATGTATGCCTATATGCCGTGGTATTTTAGTAAGGAGGTAGCTAAGGGTTACATGGGAGTATGTTAGTTGGGGATTAATTTACTTGCTGTCATAATTTTCATAAATAATATAAAAAGCACAGTTGTTTTTGATGTCAGCTATTTTCTAGATAAAAGTAACAAAAATATTTGCAATATATACAAGTTCTCCTCAACTATATTTTTTCCATATGAGTTAATGTGCTAATTACTGTTTCAAATATATGCAAATACAATTACTATGGATTCTATATTTCATTTATCCATGAGGCATCATTGTCATAAAACTCTAAAAGAGAGAAATATAACCATTATCTTATTTTGTTGAACATCATTTTTTTATGACATTAGTTTCCTTATCATGAACATTTCTAAGTAAATATGGATGCTGGCTAATCTTGATTTTGTTTCTTTCAAACAATTTTAGTTATTCCCTAGGATTCAGAAAGAACCCTATCAGTCATGCAAATTGCCTACTGAGTGTAGGTCAATTTGTGTTATCAAGGAAAAATGGGATCCCGATGCAGCTATATCCGCAATGAAGAAGACCTCATTATCTGCTCATTAGCATATTTCTGAATATTTTTTTTTTACCACTTGCACTGTCAGACCTGTATCAGTAGTAGTGTTTACCCAAGTGGCGCATGCAGTGTCCTGGCAATGGCAACCCCATCCACTCATAAACACACACACACACACACACACACACACACACACACACACACACACACACACACACACACACACACACACACACATAGACACACATGCCAATCCCACAATACACCAAAACTGGTAAAATGCTGAAGCAAGGCTCACATTGTGTTCTTAAACTATTAACCTTATCCACAACCCTTTATTTGAAGAAGGATGGGACCACCATAATGTATCATGAAGTTTATTATAAGCATGAGCAATAAAATAAAATGGTTGCGTGTTCATCCCTATACATAAAACAGGACTTCTTCAGAACCATACCTCTTCAAAATACACAGATTTAAATAACCCTTCCAATCAAGTCATGTGTAAAATACAACTAATCATGAATCACAAAAATATGTAAAAAGTATTCAATGTATACACCTTTTAAAATTACACAATAAGATAATGCTTTATTGGAAAATAATATGTATATTTTCTTACTACTATATTATGTTCAGTTTGTAAAATTTTGTATAAATTTTACTGTGGAGCTTTTCTGCCCAGGACTCCACTAAAAATGGGCATGTGCCCAGTTGGACTTTTCTGGTAAACAAATGCCAAATAAATAAATAAATAAAGAAATAAATAAATAATTATTTCTGGTATTAGTTTGTGTATTCCAGAAGGTATAAGATCTCTCAATTTTTTTTAATCTGTTGAATAGTTTCTTGTTTACCTATTTACTTTAATAATAAGCATTTACTTTCATTTGATAATCTATCATTGTGTTTTTCATATTCATATTTTTAAATGCATCTGAATGTATTTCATGTTCATAACATTTCTTTTTTTCAAATGTTGACTGATTCCATGTAAACTGCTTGAATAGTTTAGTTCTAGAAACTAATTTATGATTTTTTTTGGATCAAAGCTGTATGAAGTAAGTTTCTGTTTTTCTAAAATTATTTCTTTACTACGTTCTAATATTTGTTGATATTTTTGTTTAGTGCTTTATGTTGTGCAAATAATTTTTCCAACTTTAATTATGATCCTATGGATTTCATGCTGGGTTTCTAATAGTTATTTTCCCATTCTTTAATTTTGTCTTTGGTCTGTAGTAATACCATAGATATAAGATTTTAGTATATCCAGTAAAATTGTCTTATTAGTATTACTGATCAAATAGCAATTGCCAAAAGTTACTTAGCATGGAATACTGAAGCAAATTTTTTATCTTTTAATGTTAATTAAGTAGCATCCTATAGTGATCTGGCAGCAGGTACGTTATTTTTGTTTTTAAACCATTTAAAATGACTATCCTGTCAACAGTATCTGAATAATGAATATAAATTATTGTTCCTTCTGGATTTGGTAAAGTTTAAATCTTTCAGAGTAAGTATATCTACCTAACGTTTTTAGAGATTGACTGACACAGATATTTTGAGGGCTTTTAATGGTGGAAGTATATGAAATGTCTAGAATACAGTTAAAATCACCAACTATATTAAGCTTCATGATCTTTAAAAGAATGCCCAGATACTACGTTTTGCATAGCTAGCACCTAAGTCAAAAATCTAATAGATATATGCTACAGTAAATGTTTTATTCTGAAATTAAGTAATCACAGAAACATGCCATCAGAAAACATTATGTCTAAGTTTTACTTCTGACATTATTCCTATTTTCCATGGTATCAACACTCCTCTTAATTTGTTTTTATAATATGGGCCAACTAATGTATCATCGTGCCTTAAACTAAATTCTTCTTTTTTCACATGAAGTATGCTATACTACCTTATTAGATCTAAAATGCTTTATTTAACTAAATCTAGTCTGGCCAAATTAAATCCATTAATACTGCTATATTTTGTATTTAATTTTCTAATTATAAAATTTGACTAACACCACGTTAATTTGAACTTTTGCAGCAGAATGCCCCACAATTAATATGTCATAAATGATTTTCTGTAGTTAGAATACTATTGCTAGTATAGGAAAGCATTTGAAAGTCACTAGTATAGTTATTATATCACTTATTAAAAAGAAGCAATTTTAAATAAACTAATGAAACTACCTGAGACTTCATAAACTCCTAATTTAATCAGGTTGATCTAAATAAACTATTTCTTCTACTAACACTCTTTTTGTATACAATGCAAGCTCTTTCAAAACAAGTATAAGAGTATATACTGAACCAGACATATATGTCCAATAGGTGTTAGTAAAATGGCACTACCCCTTTTTCCTTACCTCCCAGTCACCACCACTGTACCATAAGGCTCTGTCTTTGGTCTACTCCTGTTTAAATTTCTCCCTAATACCTTCCAAACATCTACCCAGGAAGCCTCTGTAATACAATATGAGGATGACTTCATACTCATGCACATCTGACAACCTGGCACATCTCCAAAAATTACTCAGGAAGCTTTCACATGGCTTTGTAATTAAAAAATATATATATTTTCCATAAATGCCTCTCTTATGAAATAATACAATATGAAGATGACTTTACACTCATATGTACATCTTTCCTTACCTTCCAGTCACCACTACGGTGCCATAAGGCTCTATCTTTGGTATCCACCTCTTTAAAATTCTCAGTAACATCCTCCACATATACCTAAGAAGTCTCCGTAATACATTATGAGGATGACTTCACACTCATATACACATCTGACAACCCAGCACATCTCCAAAAATTACTCAGGAAGCATTCACATGGCTTTGTACGGACAGACAGACTTTTAATTTCTCTAGAAACTGGCTAAAATTCCTCTAAATATTGCATTATTGTTATATAAATTGTATCTGTTCTTAACTAATGTTTTAAAATCATGTCTCATTTGGTATAATTATTTAAACTGTAGACGTTTTTCTGTTATTTTTGAAAACTGTAAAATAGCATTCTTAAATATCATTCTTAAAATGCTTTTGTAATACTTTGGAGCTTTTCTCATTGAGTCTCTACAGAAAATGGGCACCTAACCAGTCGTACTTTCCTAGTAATCAAATGTCAATAAATAAATGTCAATAAATAAATAAATATTTATTTATTTTCTGGGGATTGTAATCATGAATGTGACCTACTAGTTTACATTTGCAATTACTTTTTTGTGATGATTTTCTTGGTGAGTAATTGCCTGTGAGCTTGGTTGATGTTTTGTGTTTTTTCATTGTAAATGCATATATAAATATATATGTGTGTGTGTGTGTGTGTGTGTGTGTGTGTGTGTGTGTGTGCGTATACACACACACACACACACACACACACACACACACACACACACACACACACACAGATCGATAGATAGATATAGATATGTATATCTAATGGTGATACAGTAGTGCAGTGGGTAATTGTTATGATCTTACAGCAAAAGGTTCTCCAGTCCAATTCTCGGCTGAGGTGCCTTCTGTTGCACGTTTCGTGTATTCACATGAGACACTGAGGCACGGGATGGGCTCAAGTCATTTACTATACATAAACACATCAGAAGCTGTAACTGAAACATATACTTCGAACTTCATAAGCTTACTGACTGCCTCATTACTTCTAACACACTCACATGTACGTCTCCTTTCAAGCTTGCTCTCACACTGACTGATGATACAAAATGGCACTGATCTTGCATGTGCTCAGTAATTTATATGCACATGCTGTCTAGCTACAGTGGCTGACTAGGTTCAATATACACACCGATCTACATATTCCCTCTTTAATTTTGTTTGATATACAAAACAGGAGAAGAAAGACATTTTGAGCTAGACAACATATTAACATTTTAACAAACAAAATTGAGTTCAAGTCCAAGTCACTGTGTATTTTGGATTCAGTCTGGAAATTCTACCCGATCTGGTAACATAGGAACTTTTAATGGGTTTAGCAACAGGGACAGTATCTGGGAGTTCTTTCACAACTGGAACATCATGGATTACATCAAAATTATTTGAAGGAAGCACACTGTCCTCTTGAATTTAACCAGGTGTAGAGTCACTCTGCGAATTAGAATTGTTGGCACAAGCAATCTGCTGCATCACAAACAAAATTGAGTTCAAGTCCAAGTCACTGTGTATTTTGGATTCAGTCTGGAAATTCTACACAATCTGGTAACATAGGAACTTTTAATGGGTTTATCAACAGGGACAGTATCTGGGGGTTCTTTCACAACTGGAACATCATGGATTACATCAAAATTATTTGAGGGAAGCACACTGTCCTCTTGAATTTAAACAGGTGTAGAGTCACTCTGCGAATTAGAGCTGTTGGCACAAGCAATCTGCTGCATCACTGGTTCGGAAGCAGGTAACATGTCTTTGATTCCATCTGAAATCCATTCCTTCCATTTGTATGATGTAAGACCTTGGTTCTTCTCAAATGTTCTTAACAATTCCCACTCAGTTGTATCCTTTATATGTCTGCATTCTCACAACTTCTACTTGTAGTAATGGTCTAAGGGATTTACTAGTCTTATCATAGAACAACTTTTGTGACTGAAGTTTTCTCAAAAGGTGAACCTTGAGCACTCTATTGTTTTGTTTGGTGCTAACAATTATTTACTGATTGGGTAAAGTTGTTCTAGTCTGTCTGGACATTAATCTCTGAGCAGGTGAACCAAGCAAGTTGTCTCGAGGAATGTTTCTGAGATTGAATAAGTTAAGAAAAACATCAATACCATCTCTGTTGGATTTCTCTAGCAAACGTTTTGCACTCTGAACTGCATGTTCAGCTAACCCATTGGATTGTGGATACTCAAGACTACTTGTAATATGAACAAAGTCCCAAGACTCAGCACATTTCTTAAACTGCTGACTTGTAAACTGTGCACCATTGTCAGACATGACTTTGTGTGGACTGCCATGGTCAGAAAAATGTCTCTTCAGTTTTGTAATGACTGTGATGGACATCAGGTCAATTTCAAATCAATTTGAGTAAGAGTCTACTAACACTATGTAATGCTGACCATTCCATTTGAAAATATCTGTGGCAACTGTCGACCATGGTAATTCAGGAATTTGGCGTAGTTGAAATGGTTCTTTTTGTTGATGTGGATTGGTGCTGTTGCAAACTGAACATGTTAGAGTTTCCTTCTCTATATCTTTGGACATAGAATACAATGCCTCTTGTCCTTCTTTTGGTTGAATCAGTACCTGGGTGACTACAATGCAAAATTCTGATATATTCCTGTTGTAATGCTGTAGGAATTACCACTTTTGAACCCTTCATGATGATTCCATCTTCCATCATAAGCTTGTCTTGGTAAGGAAAATACTGTTGAATGTCAAGTAGTAAACTGGTTTGTCATGTTGGTCACCCTTGACTGATAATGTTTTTCTTCTTCTGGAGAACTGGGTCTGAAGTTGTGGGTTTAGTTAGTTCATCAAGACGTGATGACAAAATAATTCTGGCTTCCATAACTTCAGAGTCTGCTGTTTCATTTTCATGCTGCTCTGTTATTTGTCTGGGTGTGCATGACAAAGTATCATTAAGGTACAAGTATTTGCTGTTTTTGTAAGCAATACTGAAATTGTACTTTTGCAATTTTAACATCATGCATTGCAATTGTGCTGGGGCTGTATGCATTGGCTTTTTTCAAAATTGTCACTAGAGGTTGGTGATCAGTCTCTATTTGGAAAGGTCTGCTATAAATATAATCATTGAACTTCGAACATGCGAACACTACTGCCAAAAGTTCTGTCTCTATTTGTGCATAATGCACTTCTGGTTGGGTTAAAGTTCTGGTCACATAAGCTACTGGTATGTCTTCTTGAAGACATGTTTCACCAAGGCTGTACTTTGAAGCCTCACAAGATAGAGTTACAGGTTTGTCAACATCATAGTATCTCAATGTTGGTGGACTGGCAATTTTCTTTAGAATATCAAATGGTCTTTGGTGTTGTTCCAACCAGGACTAGGTTACATTTTTGGATGTCACCTCATGTAGTAGTGCAGAAGGTTCACTTAAGTCTGGGATGAACTTCCCAAAATAGTTGACCATACCTAAAAAACACTGTAAACATGTGACATTCTCTGGAACTGGCATCTCAAGAATTGCTGCTTGCTAAGACAGATATGGTTGTAAGCCAGAACTGGTAAACAAATGTCCCACATAAGTAACTTTTTTCAGTTTGAACCTGCATTTCTGAGAATTCAGTTTAAGATTTACTTCATGTGCATGATCTAGAACTTTCCTGAGGTTTATATCATGCTCATCTTCATCACTGCCCCTGACAATAATGTTGTCTACTATAATAGCACATGGATAACCAGAAAAAATATGTTCCATAGCATGTTGAAAGACTTCACTGGCAGAATTGATTCCAAATGGCATTCTGAAAAATCTGTATCTAGCAAATGCTGTACTGAATGTAGCTAACAATGAAGATTTGCGATCCAGCGAAATTTGCCAAAAGGAACTTTTTGCATCTAAGATTGAGGAAACAGTGGAGTTTGGCATGAATGTGCTACCTCTTCAACTGTATACATTGGATGATGAGGATACTTAAGTGCTTTGTTTAAGTCTCTTGGATCAATACATATTAGAATATCATCTGAGCTTTTTTTATGAACTACGACTATGGAGGATACCCATTCAGTCAGTTCCTCTACTGGAGTAAGGACACCTAAGTTCACTATTTTGTCTAGTTCTGCTTTTATTTTGCCGTACATTGTGACTGGAATCTTCTATGCTGGTCTGACAACTAGACTTACTTCATGGTTTAACTTCATGGAATACATGACTGGAATTTTCCCAAGCTCGTCTTTGAAAATATCAGCATATTTACTAAAAACACTCTGTGTAAAACTATTGCTGTTGTTCATGCTTATATGGTGAATGTCTTTATTAAATTAAATCAGTCCCATTCTCAGACTGTCTTTGAGGCCTAACAATGACTGCACATGTCGTTTGACTATGTAAAACTGCAAGTCATAGCTGTTTCCAGCAGAATGGCATGAAAGAACTACTGCACCATCAGTCTGAATCTCTTCACCACCATAAGCAACTAGTTTTGCACACTTTGCTGAATCAAGTTTCTCACCAACTTTGACTTTAGCAAACATTTATACTGATATAACATTGCACTTGTATCGTGTCTACTTTTAGCTCTATGGTTTTCCCAGTAATTTGCACAGTACAAAATATTTCACTCTTTGCTGACAACTGTATTAACTGTTTCAATGATCACATAGACACCATCAAGCTAGAAAGTTTGCTCATAGCTCTTGAAGTTTGCAACAGTCTCTATCTGATCTACTTGCTTCTTTGGATACTCTCTTTTAACATAAATCTGCAACACTTTAGACTTGCAAAGCCTTTTGAAACGATTCCACTTTTTACATTTGTGACATTGCTGACTAAAAGCTGAATAAACAGATTTTCCATTTAGGTTTATGACTGCCTTCACAATTGTGACCGTTAACAGTGAGGTTGGGGGTGGCACTGCCTCTCAGTTTAAATTTCTTTTTCATCGTAACTTTCTGCTGTATACTATCAATATTCCCACTAGCAGATACTGCAAATATGCCTTTGTCATTCATAAGCATATCAATTTTAATTCACTATCTCAAAGAAAAATATTTCTCATTACATCACTATTAACACCACATACAATATGGTCTTTTATCAATTCATCTGATAGATCACCAAATCTGCATATTTTTGCTTTATTTTATTTATTATTATTTATTTATTTGACATTTGTTAACCGGGTTTGTCCCACTGGGCTGCAGAGCCCTTTTTCAGCAGAGACCCAAGGAGAAAGGCTCCACAGATAAACAAATACAAAAACAAAATATCAAAACATCATACAAATTAACATGCAAGTGTATATACACAGGAGAAACAGAATACATCTTATAAATGAACATGTTAGATTACAAGAGTAATAATGAGGGTTTAAACAGCAATGGAACGTATTAAGCATATAAAATATAATATAAAATTAGATTCTATCTAACAGTTACCATCAAAGAGAAATTCAAGGTTGGTAGCATATCATAAAGACCTTAAATAAGTAGTTGTGTTAAAGTGTGAGAGCTGAGAGGGGAAGAGGAGAGGGAGCAGTTTAGGTGGGAGTGGGACAAGGACAGGTCCAGGAATTAGTAAATAAGGAATATTAGTAAATAAGTCCTGTACAAGTTTTTTGAAGTCAAGGAAGTTGCGTTTAGAGAAAAAAGTTTGATCCGGGCATTGGCAACGGAGTGTCTGTATAAAAGTTTGCCAATATTTTTATTGGGTTTGTAGATGTCTAAGAAGTGTAGGTCTGTGCTGTGTAGTTTACACTTAGGAATGATGTGGTCCATGAGGGCAGGACAGCGAGATAATTGATTTAAGATAGTGTGTGTGAGGTGGAGTTGGGGAAGAAGGAGTTGCTTATGGAGCTCAAGCTATTGTAGGTTTTTTAAAGCAATGCAGTGGTGAGAGTGATATGGAAGGTTGGCAGTGAATCTGGCTATTTTGTTGTAGGTGGTTTCAAGTTTAGCTAATAGATCAGATCGAAACTGGTGAGATTAGGGGCTGCATAAAGTAAGGTTGGGAGAAGGAAATTCTGTGCTAGTGAATGTTAGGCATTAATAGTGAGGTATTTTTTATGTCTGTATAACAGGCCAAGTTTTTGGTGGGTCTTTTTGATGGCTTGCTGAATATGTATATCAAACATTAGTTGGTCATCTATGATTATACCCAGAAGATTAGTATGTGGTTCAACAGAGATAAGTGTATTATTAAAAGACGATACTATGAAGGTATTTTTGTGTTGCTGTAGTGAGTTGGGGAGGAAGAGTAGACGTTTTGTGTTTTTAGGACTCAGCAGTAGTTGATTATTGGTCAGACAGTTTTCAACAGAAAGGAGGGAATCTTGAGTAAGAGCAAAGATGTGGGGAAGGTTATCAGACGGCAAGGTAATAGTGGAGTCATCTGTGTATTGTATTTGTGAGGAGTTCGGAAGTGTGTAGGTTATTTGTAAAGATATGAAAAAGGAGAAGTCCAAGGATTGACCCTTGGCGACACCTGTTTGGATTGGGAGGAAAGGGAGGAGGTGGAATGCCATTTGATGGATTGGAATCTGTTGGAGAAGTAACTAGAGAATGATAGTACAGTAGAAGATGAGAGGTAAAGGGAAGAAAGTTTTGAGAGAAATATGGAATGGGAAATTTTGTCAAAAGGTCAAGGAAGAGGCATAAGACTAGTTTGTTATTGTCCCTTGCTTTGGTGATATTCTGTAGAGGTGCTGTGGTGAGGACAGAAACCATGTTGGGTGGTAGTTAACAGGTTGTCTTGTATGATATGTTTGAGGAGCTGGTTATGTATACATTTTTCTAGAATTTTGGATAAGGGCGATAGTATGGCAATAGGTCTGTAGTTGGTTGGTTCAGTTGAATTGCCAACTTTGTGGAGGGGTATGACATACAATTTTTTTTCCAGATGTCAGGGATTGTGTTTTCTTGAATTCACCTGTTTACTAATATGGAGACCAGATGTGCAACAGAGCTAGCTGCAAGTTTAAGGAACAGAGGAGGTAAGATGTCAGCAGAGGGGGAGCAGGTTTTCAGTTTGGTAAGAAGAGATTTGATGTATGCAGTAGGGACAGGTTTAAGACAAAACTGGGTGAAAATCATACAGGGAAGGGAATCAGAAGGGGAGAGGGAGGTGCTGTCAGGTTTAGTTAACTTTTTTATAGAGTCGATGAAGAAGGAATTAAGAAAGGACACAGTGTCTGTTGGTGAGCTACTAGGACAGGGGCTGGGGGTAGAAGGGCTGCCTGGATGTAAGAATTTGTTGATACTATTCCAAAACTTTTTCATGTTGGAGTTGAGGGTCATCTAGTGGTTTTTGATAGTATTGTTTGCTCGCAGATTGACTTGTTTCTTGGTTAGATTCCAAAGTAGGCTATAGGTTTGGACATAGTGATGGGAGTTTGTTTTTTTCCAGGTTTCCCAGGCGCTGTCTTCTTTAAGCATTAGTTTACAGGTGGATTGGGTTAACCAAGTTTGTTTTTGTTCTTATTTTCTAGTGGGGGCTAAAGAGTTTAGGATATTTAAAGTATTGTTAAATCTGGAGACAGCCTCATTGACAGGGAGGGCATAGAGAAAGGACCAGTTAATAGAGGAGAGAAGATTATTGAAGGTATCTGGGCAGCAGTTAGAGAAATTACTGTTGTCTTTGTATTGGTGAGGCTTTAGCAGATGGTGATGGGAGTTGTTTTTTTTCCAGGTTTTCCAGGTGCTGTATCATTTAAGCATTAGTTTACAGGTGGATTGGGTTACTAGCATCAATCCAAAGAGACTGATGCTAGTATTGAGAGAGTAGGAATTAAGGGAGTTGCAGTCAATATAGACATCACCAAGGATGATAGTCTCATAGGAGATGTTTTGAGATGCCCATTTCTCTAGGCAGGTGAGAAGCTGTTCAGATGCTCTGTTTCTTAAGTCAGTAATTTATGCTGCAATAGTTTCACCAGGCTTTTGATTTCTTGTGTAAAATTTGTAACTTTCCATTGTAATATTCATTTAAGGGTTATACGTTTCTCTAAATTTATGTTTTAAGCACTCAGAGTCTTCCCACATTTCAGCCTGTATCACAATATTTATTTATTTCATTTATTTGCTGTTGTTTAACCAGGATAGTCCATTGGGCCCAAAGAACCCGTTTTCAATGGAGTCCTGGGGAAAAAAGCTCCACATACAGATTATACAAAGATTATGTTACACAATACATAAAATACAAAGATTAATTTCAATACATAGATTATATAGAGAAAAACATAAGTATCAAACAAAGCAAGTAATAGAGGTGAAATATAGAAAGAAATAGTATTGTGTTTTTTTTTTTTTTTTTTTAATTACTTGGTACAAGTGAGCAGTTGAAAGGTGGAAGCAAGCATTAATTTGCTAGCTGGGAATGGAAAAAGAAAGAGGAGTAGTGGTGGAAGTAGGGTAGGTTATGAAGGATGTGAGCAGGACATTCCCATGAGGATGTTAGATGAGAGTGTAGTCATTTTTTAAAGTGTGGGAGGCTAGCAATTGTACGGATGGATGGGGGAAGGGAGTTCCATTGGCGTGCTAGTGAGAAGGACAGGAGGTGTTGTCCTGGAGCATGTATGGGTCTATAGACCTCTATGAGGTTTTGATTGTTAGATCTTAGAAGTCTTTGTGTTTGATGCATTTTAAAGGTAGTTGAAAGAGAGGGACAGAGTGCTGGCTGGAAGATGAGTTTATGTGCATAGGTGAGTTGAGTGTAGGAGAGGTAGTGGGTAGCTCTAGCCAGTTGAGTTTTTGGAGAGGTTCACAGTAGATGATTTGCTGCTGGTTGCAAATCTGGCTATTTTATTGCAGCAAGATGATAGTTTGGATTTCAGAGAAGATTGTAGGTTTGTTAGAAGAGGGGCACCATAGAGAAGGGAGGGAAGGAGAAATGTGGTAGCGAGGGTAATTTTGGTAGTAGAGGTGAGGAACCGATAGTGGCAGTAGAGCATGCCTAGTTTTTGATTTTTTTTTTATATTTAGGAGTAGATGGGAGTTGAATTTCAGCTTGTCATCAATTTGAATCCCGAGTAGTTCGGCTTTAGATACCAGCTCGAGACATGTATTGTTATGGCTGGTGATGGAGAATAAATTTCTGTCAAAGTTATTAGTTTTGGAGGAGGAAAATATCATAAGCTTGGTTTTAGCAGCATTGAGTGCAAGGTGGTTCTCTTTCATCCATTGTTCTGTGGTGGAGAAGGCATCTTGAGTTAGTTTTAAGAGAGTTGGGATGGATGGGGCAGCACAGATGATAGTGGAGTCATCAGCATATTGAATAATATTTGCAAGGGGGATAGAGCAGAAAAAGTCATTAATGAAAATATTGAAGAGGAGGCAGCCCAGAATAGAGCCTTGTGAGACACCTGTGGGTGTGTCAAGGAAGGAGGAGGTGACTTTTTTCCACTTGACAGCTTGTTGCCGATTGGAGAGATAGCTAGTAAATCAACAGAGGGAAGAGGGAGAAAGGTTTAGGTTAGAAAGCTTAGTAAGAAGGAGGTTAAGAGAGATAGTATCGAAAGCTTTAGAGAGATCAAGGAGGATGGTAGATACAATGAGGCCAGAGTCCTTAGCTTTGTTCACAGTTTCAAGGAAGGATAGGAGGGCAGTCATAGTACTATGATGGGGTCTGAACCCATGCTGTGTAGGAGTTAGTAGATTGTTATCCAGAAGATGTGGAAGGAGTTGAAGATGGATACATTTCTCCAGGAGTTTTGAAATGGGAGAAAGGATGGTGATAGGACAGAAGTTGGAAATATTAGTATTGGTTCCACCTTTGTGCAGGGGAATGATGTAGGCTTTTTTCCAGATTAGAGGAACAAAATTTTCTTGGCTTGAGTGGTTAATTAGGATACTGACAGGGAGGGCAATGGCTTCAGCAGCTATACTAAGGTAGTATGAGGTAATGTTATCAGGGGCATTGGTGCATGGTTTTAGTTTCTGCAAGAGTTTTTTTTATGGTGGATGTAGAAATAGGTTTGATGAGGAAAGGTGGAGTTGTGGAATGAGTGGGGGAAGGTGGAGGAGGAGAAGTATGAGGTGATGTGGGAGAAGTTAGAGATGAAAGAGCTTGAAGAGGAGTGGGAGAAGATGTAGGGGAAGATACCTGAGAGGAAATTCAGGTTGGAGGAGTATTGTTGTTTGAAAAAGAGCTGGTGAGTTTGGAAATAGAGTCTATGAAGAAAGAGTTAAATTGGGTTGCAAGATCAGTATCATCAGTATTTGGGCAAGGGATTGGTTTTCCTGTGTTCCCGGGTTTTAAAAGGGTAGTTATGCCTTTCTAGAACTTCTGAGGGTTGGTTTTGAAATTGCTTTGAAGTCAGGTGAAGTAGTTACGACAGTCTGCAGAGATAAGTTTTTTTAACTGAGTTATGAAGGGTTTTGTATTCGTTGCGGGAAGAAGTAGTTTTGTTCTTTTGATATTGTGTCCAGGCTTTGTCTCTAAGTCACATGGTGGTTAGGGTGTTTATACTTAACCAGGGTGTGGATTGCCTTTTTATTCTTTTGGTTTTTAATGGGGCATGAGTATCTAGAAGGTTGAGGAAGGTGGTATTAAAGTGAGTGATAGCATTTTCAAGGGGAAGAGTCTTTAAGGGGTACCAGTTCAGTGAATTTAGTGCAGCTGAGAAAGCTTCAGGGTTGACTCTCTTATGGCATCGGGTAGTTATTTAATTATGGGTGACTTGTAAAGGAGAAGGGATACGTCTTGCGTAAATGGGGAGGTGGTCACTGAGTGAGTCAGGTATTGTTCCATTATCTGGGTAGTAGTGGGGGTGGGAGACGAGAATCCAGTCTAGGATGTTGCCACTGGAGAAGTCTTTGCTTGGTCTAGTTATGGTATTGATGAGTGGGGAGTAGTTGTATAGGTTGATGTTAAGGAAGTGTGAGGGGGATTGAATGGAGGACCAGTTAATATTGATATCTCCCATGATTATGGTTTCATTGTTGATGTTGGCTGAAAGCCAAGAGAGGATTTCTTCTAGTATTGGGATATTGTCTCCTGGGGGAATGTACAGTGAGGCAATGCAGATATATTTATGTTTGTTTAGCTGGAGGTGAGCCAGTATTAGTTCTGCATTTTGGAACTGGGGAATAGCTTTATCATAGGGTGTTAAGTTTAGGGAGGATGAGTAGAGTAGAGCTACTCCACCACCTTTTTTATGGGTTCTGTCTGATCTGATGATTGAGTAGTAAGGTGGCATTATCTCGGAATCTTTCATGTGTGGATTTAGCCAGGTTTCAGAAATAGCTAAGATGTCTGGTTTGTTGTGGGATAGCTAGGCATGCAGATTTGGAATTTTGTTAGCTATGCTTTGTGCATTAAGAGATGCAAATAGGATGGATTTAGGTATTGAGGAGGGGTGGCTTGGGCCTGGGTTGGGGTGTATATCACCAGATAACAGTATGGAAGTTAGGAGTTGTGTTAAGTAGCAGAGGTATTTGGATTGTTTAGGTTGGGAGGTGTGGGTCAGTGGATTAGTATAGGATATGGGAAGGTGATTATATCTAGAGGTGTTATGAGAGGGGATTGGTTTGTAGTGAAACCATAGGATATGGTTAGTGGGGTATAGTTCATGAGAGATAGAGTTGGTATAATAGGTATGAGTTGTATGGAGGGAGTAGGTTGTGTGTAGGAGTAGGGTGTGGTTGAAGAGATAAGGTTGGGTAAGATGGTAGATGAAGGTAAGGTTTAGGAGAAGTATTAGTAGGATTGAAAGGGATGAATATTTTATGGACATATTTGGGTTTTAATAAGCCAGTAGGAGTTTGGTAAGGGGGTGGGGTAATGGAAATGTGGGTGTGATAGGAAAGAGGGGTGGTGAAAGGAGGAGAAAGGGGTGGAGTTTGGTAGGAGTGGAGGAAGTAGGTGTGTCTATGTGGGTATAAGTGCAGATATAGTGGGGGTGGGTGGGAATTGGGAGTAGGGTAGGGGAGTGGAGTGAGCCCGCAGGGCGAATGGAGTGGGGAAGAGCAAGAGAAGAGAGATCAACAGCAAAAAAGTAAAAGCAACTGCTGTTGTTAAGTAATGGTAAGAAGAGATAGAATGTATAGAATCAGATAGGGACAGGCACTTTGTGTGGGTGAAAGAGCTGTTCGAGGTGGATAAGTTAGTGCTGTTCAGAGGGAGAAAAATGCCAGTTTGCAGTAAAGAAAACAAGAATTACAGGCTTTTAAGTAAGCTTGTAGGTTTAAAGAGGGGAAGCCAGGTAACCTTGGATAACCATCCGTAGTTGGGTAGAAGATGCTGCCACCTTGTGGTGAGAAGGGAGAAAGCAGGTAATCAGTTGAGCAAGTCACATACCACTTCACAGGGAGAGTATGTGGAACTAAGGTGTCTGGGGGAAAAGGGGTCCACTAGAGGTACACGGTAGGCTGCTGAGTCATCTCCAAGGGAGACCAGATTAAGGTAATTGGATTACTAGGTAGGTAGTACAGGCAAAAAAACAATTGGTTGAATGCTACCTACATACAAGCAGAATCTTTTAAGGGCAGTCCTCAGGAGCTCTATAGTTCAGTGAAGTATGCCGTTCCAAGGAGTTCACAGAGGTGATACAGGCGAAGTTCTGCAATATTGTTTTCTTTTGTTTTATTTAGTTTTGAGGTGGGGAGGGAGCTTCAGAGGTGAGCTTCCAAGAGATCAAATTCAAGCAGAATCTTTTAAGGGCAGCCCACAGGAGCTCTATAGTTCAGTGAAGTAGGCAGTTCCAATATGATAGTTCTCTCACTCCCCTGCATACACAGCAGGTGCATACACAAATGAATGTTCTCACTTAATGGCCTCTGAGCCAGCTAAATTCAGAAGTATAAATGCTTTTGTAAGTGTGTCTTTTTCGCAAAATGCAGCCTACATGAAAATATCATATTCTTGCTCAAACACTCAACAATTCAAAGCAATATTAGTATCAAACACCAGTGGTTCAGGGCTGTGAAATCCCTCTGCCATAAACAACAAATTTCTTTTAAGCATAAGTATAGACCAGGTACTTGTAATTACACTCAAATGCACAGCAACCTCTCCAAAAATGCTTTATTTTAACACTGCAAATATCTCAAACACTCCGGACAGGTCAGACACTTCAAAAAGTCTTAGTTACAGTGCAAAAGTCATACATTGTGAAAATATTCTGACATTTTCACCTTTTTGAACATTTTTCAAACATTTTCTGAACATTTTAAATACTTCGGAGATTATTTCAAATGCTTTAATCACTACTTGACTATCTCAGACATTTCAAATAACTAGGTAATTGTTTTGAACACTTTGAATGCTATGCCTCATGTTTGACGACAGAAAATCATATAAAATGAATTTAAGTAACTTCAAATAACTGCTGACCTCTTTGTGAGTTCACTCCTGGATATTGCATCCCATTCTGACACCATGTCTCATGTCTCTTGTGTTCATATGAGACACTGGCACATGGGATAGTTTCAAGTCATTTACTGTCCATAAACACATCAGGAGCTGGCGCATTACTTCTAACACACTCACGTGTACATTTCCATTCAAACTTGCAATCACACTGACTGACTGTAAAATATGGCACTGATCTCGCACATGCTCACTAACATATATGGACATGCTGTCTAGATACAGTGGCTGAATAGGTTCAATATACACACTGATCTACACCTTCTATATAGAGTCTGCATGTCCTCCCAGTGTTTGTGTGGATTTCTCCAGTCTCTTCCCACATTACAAAGACATACAGTAGGTAGATTGGATACTCTAAATTTACTGAAAGTGTGTGTGTGTGTGTGTGTGTGTGTGTGTGTGTGTGTGTGTGTGTGTGTGTGTGTGTGTGTGTGTGTGTGTGTGTGTGTGTGTTTGTGTGTGTGTGTGTGTGTGTGTGTGTGTGTGTGTGTGTGTGTGTGTGTGTGTGTGTGTGTGGTGTGTGTGTGTGCTTATGTGTTGTCCAGGTATAGGATTAGCGACCTTGTCCAATAAAAAGCCAGACTTTGTTATCAAAAGAGCAGCAAGAGCCATTGTCTTTGTTGTGCCCTGTACTGGTCAGTGGCATAATGGGATATGTATATATATATATATATATATATATATATATATATATATATATATATACAGACAGACACACACACAAATACATACATATATATCAATATATCAATATAGATAGAAAGATATTGGAGGAAAGGGAATGGCGATTTAGTTCTGTGACTGATACTAATATTTATTACCTTCCTTTTGGCAGTGTTAGTTATCTCTTATCATTCTGCAATCTTTTCTAGCATTTTTCATCCCTTCCTTCTCTGATGTTAAGAGTTTAATTAAATAAATAAATATTTGAAATGTAATCTTGTTAAATAAAAAAAGTATGTTTTATTTCCAGTTGTAATATTTTATAATAATTTATTATTATTGCATTTGAAGAATAATTTCTTGAACTCTTTTTTGGCTATTAAAGTTATAGAGATAAGGTCAGTCTTTATAAATGTATAATATTAAGTAATATTTTATTTATTTGATTTACTCTGAAATTATAAAGATAATATAAAAAGTGTATGGGGGTTAAAAAGCCAAATGGATATGTGAATAGGTGAATATTATGTGAATATATAACAAGAAAAAATACATAATACAGGCAGAAAAAGTTAAAAGAAAGAGAAAATTATAACCTTCAGCAATTGAATAGTTGGGTGCATGGCTAGGCTTATAAGGGCTCTAATGGTCGTTAGCATAGTATACAATTATGAACCTATCTATGCAAGACCCCTTTGATGGAATAGTAGACAGCACCACCAGTGGTAAAGGGTATCAAACATTTAATGGGGTGAGGCAGGCTGAAGAGAAAAGCACAAACAGATATCTCCACACCCATGCATGCACTCATCTTACACGTATCTGCTTGGGGGTGTTGAAATATATATTGGAAACCACTGAACATGTTATTGACCATGTTAGAAGCAAGGGATTATTTTCTTTTATGTTTGTGGGTAGTCGCATTGTACTTTATTTACTGCTTTGCTATCATTTATTTTCTGCTCACTTCCTTCAACTGTACTCTCTCACTCTACACATTTATGTTGGGAAGTATAGATTCTCCCATCTTATTTTCTGAGATTTGGACTTCCCCATACAGTGTACTGTGGAAAGACCATCTATGCCACTTCAGTTATTGTGATGCTCCTTTTCATGTCCTTCTACTACTGACTAATCCTTTTCGATTTCAACTGTTTTCAAGCAAACAGCAGTTGAGAAAGGTGACTTTAGAAAATTCCATTAATTTTCCCACTTAGCTAAATCCCCCGTTTTTATAATGCATGGTTGCATTTTTCAGAGTTGCATTATCCAGCAGT
Source organism: Protopterus annectens (assembly GCF_019279795.1). Taxonomy (NCBI): domain Eukaryota; kingdom Metazoa; phylum Chordata; order Ceratodontiformes; family Protopteridae; genus Protopterus; species Protopterus annectens. The sequence continues at coordinate 257,821,146 of NC_056736.1, read as the reverse complement.
GGTACGATCTACAGGATTGGTGCAGTGGGTGATGTGATCAGCATATTTCCCCCACTGTCCTTCATTCCTATGCAGGTACGTTCTATTTTTCCCCACGTGTTAAGGCAGCAGACTGGGTTCACTAAACTAACATTTTTTTTTTGGAATTTGGAATTTGGCACAAGATAAGTGCCATTCAACACTTTTTAGTTGTCTTTTTTACATCATATTATTGGGAAATGACACTTCAAAGATTATAATCTGGTAGGAGTATTTCTGTATCTTTGGTAATTGGCTTCAACCAGGTTTCTCTGGCTATGAAGAGATCAGCGGAATAGGGCCTATATGGGTATGAACTTCTGTGATTTTATTACAGAGACTTCTTAGGTTACTATGTAGTATTTTTAAGTCTTAAATTGTTGGAGAGTTAGCCTGTTGCTGTTTTGGGATGTCTGGGGTCTGGTTTGGTGGGGTCTGGGGTTACATGAGCAGGTCTTGGTCTGGGATGTATATCCCCTCTCATTATTATTGTCCAGTTAGCAATGTAGTTTTTGAAAAGCCACTGATATTTTGGCTTTGGTTTATAGATAATTTTGGATAATGGTGGAGCATATGCTGTCTGCTTGTGTTTCAGGGTGCTAATGTAATTACTGCCAAGCAGGCCAGAAGAGATATTAGATAAACGTGTTGTGGTATTCTGGTTTAAGTATTGTGTGGTAAGTAGCAGTGGGAGAGAGCGAATTGTGATAGCTGGTTAAGAGTGTGAGTATATTGAGAAATACTAGTAACAGAAGATGAAGTGCTGGCATATATGGGATTTAGAATGATGCATGGATACAGGATAGTGTGTGATGAGAGGAGAATGGAGGAATGCAGTTATAGGTAGTAGAGACTGATGGAAAAAGTTGAGTATAGTAAGATGATTGAATTGATAGGTAAATATAGGGATTGCTAGGTAGGTACAGGAATTGATGGGTGGGTATAACAAAATATTGTTATGAATGACAATGAATTTATATGGTGAGGAGTCTATTAAATGTTCTGCTCAACTCAGATTATGTTATAATGCTTTATCAAAAACACTTTACAGCTACACATATACAGGCACCAAATGGCATACAGCAATGGCCATGGGAACCAGTACTGTTTTAACATCTGACACAAGACATTCTGGGATACACAGCCATATGCCTTCTCTAGATTTGCATTAGACATTTAGAATGCAGTGGCAAATGCCGATAATTCTTTCAGTGTCCAAGTAAGGAAAAATAACTGATCCAATTGTCCTCTGCCAGAATGGAATCCACAAGAAAATTTCAACTATCAAGCAAAGCCCCTTGTCCAACACCTTGGCATAGGCTTTTTTAAGGAGACCAAGCAGCATGATTCATGTGTAAGTGGAATATACTTTTTCCCCCTTTTTCAAAATGGAGACACTCCTCCCTGTTTACCAAAATTGATTCAGTACTACCTTCCTTCAATGCGACATTCCAAAGGCATGCCAACCATGATACTGAAAGTCATTCAGCTTCTTCTTCATTTTCTGTTTGGACCTCATCAATTCCTGTACACTTACCATTGTAGAATCACTGAATTACTGCAGTTGACCTCATTAAAAGAAATGGACCTAGTCCCAGCAATTGATTTGTTGCCATCTTTGTAAACTTGGTGTTAGCTACCATGATCAGGTGTTGCTCAGAGTCTTTGTTCTGCTCCCTCACAGTGTTCACAGAGAGGGTCAGTGTCTCTCTTCTCTTGCTGGGAACCGTCTGGGTAATATTTCACCTTCTTCTTCTTAGTAGATGGGCTGTTAGCCAGAACCTCTTTAAAACTGTGTAGAAATTATCCTCATGTCCTCACCAAACTCCTCTTATACTGCACCTTCAGGTTTGCAAAGCTACAGTTGTTGGCTTCTCAGCCTGTCAGTTCCATGCAGTCAAATCTAGAGATACCCCTCCTTTAGCATTGCATAGTTGGTTAGTTCCTTTAATTTGCTGACTTTCCTTACTAGTCGGCAATTATCATGGCAAGAACTGATAGCTTTTTAGCTTCAACTAAAGCTACTTGGTGCCACCTCAAATACTTATATCTTGAAGAGTTGTTATTTAAATACTATATCCCTTGTTTTCCGCAGTGCATGGAAGAAGTTTCTGAAGAGGTGGTATCTGAACTTCTTCCATTTGCACTTTGTATTCCAAGGTCACCCTCTTGTTTTGATTGCCTAGGTCTGTAGCTACTTCCACAGCAATCTGACCTACCTGGTCACCACACACTCATCAGTTAACAGGTCACAGTCTGTCTTGATCTGAGTGTCTTGAACATGCAGCCTTAGGTCTGACAGTCTGACTACAAGGTCAGTCATTGACCTTTGGCCAAGTGAACAGCAAGGTGGTTGAACATGGCATCCATTATAGACAAACCCTGGTTTGCAAAGAGCTCTATAGTAATTTCCCACATTCAGACAAAGCGTGTTGCTTCTCTGTTTATCATACCCTTTTAAGCATTTTGATTATTCCCTATCTGAGTGTTGAATTCTCCTAATATAGCTTCAGAGTATCTGTGCGGTACTCTGTCATGCATTGCACCCACATATTTTAGAAGCAAAAAATACTGTGAATGGGTTTCAGGTACATGTGAAAAGCAGCACGTTTCTTTCTGCAACTCATTTCCCAGTCACACTGATGTGTTTCTGTCTTCCTCTGGTACAAACATGTGCATGGCACCCATTTTGCACTTATGAGTATCCTCCACCTGCCTAAGCCAGTTTCCAAAATGGAAACTTTAGAGTAATATTGGGATCACCTCTGGCCAAGACGTCTCCTTTCAGAACCAGTACTGTTTGTCGTGAGAAGACTCACTATACAAAGAAGACTCACTATACCATGCCTTGCTGGTACTTTCCAACATCCTGCACAAGCCCTAGTTCCTTCTCCAGCAGTAAGGTAATATTTCATGTTCCAAAAGACAGCTTCCATTGTCAAGAACCAGCACCTCATTAGCTGTCCAACTCTTAATGCCCAGTCGACTGGCATTGTTTCTGAGCTACAGATTTGCTACACAGTGAGCACATGTGGTGATTCCACACATATGTTTTGGTTTGAGATTATATGCTACATCTGTTAGCCATCTTCCAGAACACCAAAAAACATAGGCTTGACTTTAGGGATGAGTCCACGTATGCCTTATTTAGGTGAGATGATATAGTTACTGTTTCTCTAAAGGACATTTAGGGGTGAAATTCTGGACCATTCTTTGTTTGACACTTCCTATAGACCTGTTTGCATTTGTTAGCAATGCTTGCGAATCTGTCATACTGCCGTTATAGTAAATGGAGTGTCATGAGTATGTTCCAAAATTATGGAAACAACACACTTGCTAAGCACGTTTCTGGCAACAAACTCTTGTTAAGTTCTTTTCAACACTGTTTGATTTATTACTAACAGCAGTTTGCGGTCATCTCAGAAGAGTGTTAGAAAGCACAAATCATATTAAGTCTTTTAAAAAGACTGAAGTGTTGAACAACTTTTAAAGTTACTTGCATTTTCCATCTGTTTTTTATGGAGACCTTTTTCTGTGTGTCAGTTAGAGGTGTGTTACAGCTTTCAAAGGTGTAAAAGACAGCACTCATCCTTTTTTCCCACAACTTTCTATTACATGGGTGCAGGTATAGCACCATGCACTACAAAGACTTATGATCAGTCCTCTCCAGTCATATCACAGCTTGTTATGTATCCTTGATACAGATGCCAAGTTTCTCCCCTGCATCTCCAATCTTGAGGCAAATGTCTTGACATCCATGTCTCAAAAAACAAGCTGGTTATAATCTCCCACTCAATAATAATCCTCTATATTTTTATCGTGAAAGATAACTGTTTTATATTTGCATCCTAACACCTAGTAAACTGTCTGTATTAAATATTTTATTTACTTAACTGTTTCTATAATCATACCCCTCAACCTCTTAGCACAAGAGTTCTGAAAAAACACAAATATAATGGGGTACAATGACCCAAAATCAGGTACGGATTTTAAATATTGATCTTAAAACTTAGAATGTTGATAGAAGAACAGGTTTTGCATTATCATGCATTTCCTGAAGAATATGAAGTCGAAAACTCAAATATTTGTCATTATTTAATTACCCCAATCTTCAGTCATTTTCCAGAAAAACACACATTTTATTAGCAACAGACCAAAAATATGAGGTAACAATGAATAGTTGACAAGTATGTCTATAATACCTCTTTTCATTGATTTCTTAATGGGTTTATTACTTGATCCAATACTTTTTTATAAATACATTTGCTGTTCATGTGAGCTGCTACATGTGATACTGAATGATATTTCAGCAACATCTCCCATAAGGTCTGCCATCCCAATGCCTGCCACCTGGAATGTGGGTTGAGTGTTACCTCTCATATGCCATTTGGTGATTATCATGCATTTCCTATAAATTGTTTAGATTCTTTTTGCCTCCATGTTTGCTGGCCATGAAGCCTTCCCAATGTATCTTGGGCCCATCTGTTGCCATGTATGGAATATCACTAGTTCAGAGGGGAAAGTTAACAAAGGAGGCCTGAAGTCATTATTTAAGAAACCATGGCGATGTCTTGTGACCTCAGCTGCATCTGAAGAATGAGGTTATTTGTATTAGAACTCTGACCCCACCACTGGGGGCTGACATGAGCTCATAAATCATCATTGGCTGTTGTATACCTTCCACTGGCTTTGCATGCTGCCATCCTCAAGCTATGAGAACTACATCACCAGCTTAAGATTGGCAAGCCAACATCCCCTGTTTTGGCAATTTCAGTGCCATGCAAGTGTGGTAGTTGGCAACTAGATCCACTGCTTCCTCCCATCAGGAAGGGTAAGCCTGTGCTAGTCGCTCAATCCCATCCTTCTCCATGCAGCTGTTCCAACACATAAGCCATTAGCTGAACTTGGGACAGTTCAATTGTAATCAGTGTTTTATCCCTACATGACACATAGCCAGGGTCTTTCTAGCAAATTCCAATACATTAATCTGTGTGTCTTAGGTGAAATATGTATCACATGCTTAGTAAATAGGTAGATGTACTGCATTTTAATCAGTCATGGCTATGAGTGCAATTATGTTGTTGCACTTATTACCTTTGACCAAAGAAATACTGTGTTGGATTAAATCCAAACACTCAGAAATAAAGTTAAATCTTTTAATGAAATCACAATTAAGTGCTTTCATCCTTAGAACAGTCAGAACTTCATCAAAACTGACAAAAAGAAAAACTTGCAATCCACCATTAAATAGCATTAAAAAGTCATGAGATCAAAGGCATGTTTCATTGCACTAAAAAAGTTTATCTATATAAGTAAAAAAATGAATAAATAAGGAACCAAATGCTAACAAATGTAAAAATCTTGAAATTTTATACTCTTTGTTGTGCACAAGATTAAAAGTTATAATTTTGCAGCTCTCAGCTTCAGTAGACTGGATATAAATATATTATCATTAAGTCTGAGTGGGGGACAGCATCAAAGTTTGGTTGTCAAGTAAGTTCCCTGCATTCTATCCTGGTTTTCCAAGGACTCCATCTGGTACTAATAGGAACATTGCCCAATAGATAGAAATTAAAACCTGAAGTCTTACATATAAGGGGATGCTTGTAAAGTGTGTTTGCATCTTTCTTGATAGGAATATCATGTATATACTTGTAAATTCATCTCCTTAGTGTTCTTTCAGCTTTTCCTATGTAAAAAGGGGTGCATGACAAACAGTTCACTACATATATAAGACCAGTACTTAAAATGTTTACTAGACATGCAGGCTTTGTTACAGGCAGCAATAGTAATTTTGTTACCTTCCAAAATGTACTTACACTGGTGGCAAAACCCACATTTGTCTGTTCCCTGCTTTTTGTAAGTCATATTGATACTTTCTGACCCTTTTTCAAACTTCTCTTTAAAGTTTTTGCCTCTTTTGTATATTGTAAGTGGCTTATCACCTAAATATTCTGCCACTTCTGGAAAGTGGGAAAATATGTTCCAATTTTTGTTCAAAATGTTTTTTATCACTCCAGATTCAATGTTATATATTAATGTCATTACCGTCTCATAGTTTGCACCCACAGTCTTCTTAGGAACTGCACATTCCTTCTCTAATCCCAAGACTGGTGCATATATATATATATATATATATATATATATATATATATATATATATTGAGCTCCAAGCATTTATTTCACCTTGGATGGTTTCTAAAGGGTTTGTAGGGTAACCATGGTCTAAAAACATACCATATAGGTTATTGCTTTCTTTGATAAAGGTGTCATAAATACCAGTCTAATATATTGATCCTTGACCAAACTTCTCTTCTGGAAATGTGGGTGTTTACTGTTGTAATGAAAATATGAGGTGGAGAAAGTTGGCTTATGGAATAGTTTTAAACAAAACATGGTTAGTGAATGATAAAAAGGGTGAAACAGACTAGATGTATTTTAACAATTCATTTAACTTGTCCATCGCTTCAGACCACAATATGCATATGTCATCTACGAACCTGGAATAACTAAGCCAGCAATCAGCAAATGGAGAGTTAAAAAATTGGTATTTCTATCAACTCCACAACACATTAGCAAAGATCATTACCTTTGACCTTTCTATGTATGGCATAGCTGGTTTAACCAAACTGCTGTGACACCTCAGTGGCTCTGTTACCTGGAATGAGCCTGAAATTGGTCAGTACTGATCAGTGCACTACCATGGTAAACTGGTAGACAGATAGATAGATAGATAGATAGATAGATAGATAGATAGATAGATAGATAGATAGATAGATAGACAGATAGCTAAATATTTAGCTAGATAAATAGAGCTATAGACAGATAACACTATATGTTTTAAGGTTCATAGTTATATACTAAACTTATGATCACCAGCGCCTTTATAAGCCTAGCCATGCAAACCAGCCCAATTGTGTCCCTATGTATCATGGGCATTTATTAGCAGGGGTATGTTAGTTAGGAAGTTTCTAGAGGTTATGAGGGGATATGCTAGGTTTGGCATTACTGTCTGCTTCTGTCAATCAGAGCTATGGGGGGGGTTGACCCAGGGTGAATTTTCAATTTCCCATCCAGTGGTCAAGGTTACAGTAAATAGGGTTAGGGATGTGCTCTACCTCACATGGATGAGGAGCCTGTTCCAGAGCATGGGGATCCTCTGAGATACATATCTGACTCAACATCATATTTTATTTATGTCACAAGCAAAATTTAAATACTTGGATCTAATGATTCTGATGCTGTTCATTTTGCGAAAGGGCCATCAGAGCTGGATCCAATGATGCCTTTTATACCAGGCATAAATTACCTCTTAGTAACCTGTAGGAGACAGCGTATAGAGATGAGGCTTTAAGGTGATTGGTACAGGATAATATGTTTATACACTGGATTCTCCTGGTAAGGAACCTCTGCGGGCATTCCAACTATTGCACATGTCTGGTCGACTACATGGCAAAGAGGGCATTATACTAAATGATGGGTCTGATAAGGGTCAAATAAAGTAGTACTATGACTTCCTTGGACATGGATGCCATGTCCTTACTTATAAGCTTGGAGACATAGCATAATTTTCTTACTGCTTTGACCACACACACACACACACACACACACACATATATATATATATATATATATATATATATATATATATATATATATATATATATATATATATATATATATATATATATATATATATATATATATATATATAGATCTAGGACAATTCACTGAAAGCACATTTCATTGAAAGAAATTAGATTCCTAAATATAATAGTAAATTAGTGGGGGGCTGTCCACCCACACCCTCTAACTATTTATACTAACTCCAGGGTCGCACCACAGTGGGGAGAAGGGCATATACATTTCTTTCAGTGAAATGTGCTTTCAGTGAATAGTCTTATATCTATATCTATATATATATATATATATATATATATATATATATATATATATTTATGGAGGAAGAGAGTAACAGGCAGATAGATATATAAACAAATAGATATATAAATAAATAAGACACTGGTTTTAACTGAACTGTATTTGCAAAGTATATACATAATGAAGCTATTACTCAAAAGTGTTCATTGCATAACAGAAAATAAAATTTAGATACAGAAACATTTTTGATGGTGAACAATAAAGAGAGATCATAGCCTATATTTTACATCAGCACTGGCATTTCTTCAGGACTAATGATGAGGTCATAGAAATAACCTTTAAGGTCTTTCCTCAGTTAGATAAGGCCAGAGTTAAAGAAACCTTTCAAGCTGTAGACTGACTTCCTCAAAATGTCTCATGAACACATTGAAGTTAAACAAATGAGAAAAATGATTTTGTGACACTTGACATTTGACGGTTAGAGCCTGGAGTTTCCTGAGAAACTTCAAAGTGTCAAAGTGCTTTCAAGGGCCATAATGCTACCCAGTAACCTTTCTTTTCATATTGCCTATTAGAACAGCATCCCTTTCTTAAAATTTACCATCAGTGGTTTAGGTAAAGAAATTAATTACATTGACATCACTTTGAACGTAAAAGGAAGAAGCAGAATTCTTCACAGCAAGATATTTAGAAAAGATACTTTTGTCAATAATAACCTGCATTACAAAAGCTTACACTCACACCACATGAAGAAAAGTGTGATCAAGGGAAAATACATCAGGTTAAGCAGATTCACCGGCCACAATGACACCTTTGTAGATGAAGCAGAGATGCTTAAGAATCTATTCCTGCAGAGAGGCTGCCCTCTCAGTTTATTAACCAACATTGCACATGAGGTAACAACACTGGCAGGACAAGGCAAAACCCATTTTATGGGCAACTTCATCTACAATCGAAAAAATGAACAACAAGTTCACTCTTGCTCAAATACCAACTGGCGAATACCAAAGTGTTTTCCCTTTACACCTTTACCCATTACCACGGACATGTCTGTTATTAAACACACCATTGTTAACAACTGGAAAATAATCTACGGGAACAAGGAATTATTAGAAATTGTTGGGAAAAAAAACATTGTTCACATAGAAAAAAAAATCGCTGAACTTCAAAAGTATAGAATAAATTTCAAAGAAATGTAATTCAGCCCGAAAAACCTCCACTGGAACTTTTAGGGGTGGTAAATGCAAACATTGCTGTTACATTTGCATCTGTTCCAGTATTTACATCCCGGCAGTAAATAGAATAATTGTTTGTAGAGGCAGGTTCAGCTGTGATTCGTGTGGAGTGGTATACTTGTCACATTGTGACACATGTCAAAATTACTACACTAGAAAAATTATCAGGAAACTCAGCAGAAGGAATTATGAGCGTGTTTTAACCATAAAAAAGGACACTGACAACACTTTGGCTAAACATGTGGAGCTTGTATACTGTATCAAGAAGGTCAACTTTCTTGTGTTAGATCAAGTTGATCTGGGCACGCTCATCAGTAATCATAATGTTTTGCTGGAATGTCGAGAAGCTGAGTTGCAGCTGTGACATGGCAGAGACAAAAAAACAGGGTTGGATGAACATATTAACCTCAAGTGCTTTTTATTGGCACAGAGGTTATGATTATGACTCTTGCTCATCTTTTTTATTATATAGAAGTTTGACTTGATTTATCTACCTGTATCTTTAAAATGTCAGAACTACATTTTATTAAATTAAATTATGTTATGTTATATTGAATTACAAATCAGGTTTGATTTGATAGGCTTAGGCGTGCATATGACTTCAAGATTTTTCACTACATGTACAAAATGTCCTCATTTAAATGTTTGTACTTTGATTTGTCAGAAAAAGACACAAGACTACAGGGTCTATAGAGTGATGTCAAATTTCATTTAAATTTTTGCACTTTGATTTGTCAGAAAAGTCATATGATTAGGCAGGCTTTAAATACACCATGAAGTTTTTTAAAACATTTCTGAAGAAGTTCTAAACAAAACCAGAATGGAAGCGCTAAATATTTGACTTGAGTCTCATTCCTACTACTGATTTCCCACTCCGTTATTTTCTTAGAGTAAGTAGTTGAATAGATCATAAACCTTGTTGTTTAGCACAGTAACATAGCTTCAGTAACTAATGTGGTTGGTGGTTTTCTAATTCTTTAAGAAGGTGGCTGAAGAAGTGACAGACATTTTTTCAGCACAGAAGAAGAGACTTGATCAATTAGAGTAGCTTGGAGCTTCAAAAGTTTCTTTGGGAAGGCAGCCAAATAGATTACACACACTGTTTCTGAATGCAGTGATAGAATCTGAATTATGTGGTTAAAGTGAGTACGTATTTTATGGTTCTGGGGAAGGAGGGACTAAAACCTTTATTTACACTTTGCTCTTTTTGGTGGATAGTTTAGGAAAGAGTGTGTAAAATGTTTTTGGTTATTAGGCATTCTAATTCTAGATAATAAAGATGATAAACAGAGGAGTTCCTGGGACAAATCCCCAAACAACACCCTTAAGATGCTGCAAGAGTGGTTTACTCACTTTTAACCTGAAAGACATTCCATTCAGTTATTCTTTGAAATACTGTGAGGGTTCTCAACAAAGCATGCGCTGTTCTGTAGAGTATGTAAGAATGGTTATTATACAACACCCCCCATTAATATTCCAAAATGTGCATGCTGATTGGTCAGCATGCACGTTGTAAATCAGACTTATACTAATGGAAAAAGATCCGGTCACCCGAACTTTTTCCATTAGTATAAGTCTTTTTTACAGCAACGGATAACACAAGATCTCTGTTTCTTTTTAGACACTGTCTCGCTATGTTAAAGGAGTTTAACATAGTGAGACAGCTTTAAAAAAAGTAACAGAGATCTTCCTTTCTCTGTTGCTTTTTTTAAAGCTGTCTCCCTATGTTAAACTCCTTTAACATAGCGAGACACTTTGTAAAAAGCAACAGAGATCTTGCTTTCTCCATTGCTTCCACCAACAGCTCTGATGTACTGTGTAAGCATATGCATGTGCAGTACATCAGAACTGTCGCAGAATACCAGACAGCTACAGAAGGGCAGCAAGGTGGCATTATACAATGCCATTATTTAAGAAACATAAGTATTTTTTTTCTTAAATAATGTCATTGTATAATAGCAATAACCCACTTCTGGGTGTGAGTAATGCTGGATTTACCCACGGTTGTCTTTGTTTGGCCACTCGGGCTTTGCCCTCATGACCAAACCACACCAACCATGGGTAAATCCAGCATTACCCACACCCAGGCATGGGTTATTGCTATAGTGTTATGGAAGACTTTGTTGTGGTTAAAAAAGGCTTATCCATTTAGTAGACCAATAAATAAAGGTTTTATTGTGGTCAAAAAAAGTGATCAATCTATTTAATAAACATTTGCTTATATTACCATAAATGACAATAGTCATTTACTAGTCTCCTCTGGTAGCTCTTCTGCCCTTCTTGAAACTATGCTATAAATCTGTTAGGACTCTCAGTGTGTCCAGCTATGACTCCATTTGATCTACAACTAGTTTAATATTTCTGGAGAGCTAACAATGGGAGCTGGGGTGAATAAAGAGATGGAAGCAGCAACTGCACCGATTCCTATATCTACTATATTACAATAGAAACAGAAGAGCTGTTTCTGCAGTCTAAGGAAGAGTCTAGTAGCAATGCAGTCCTCACAGATGAAGCAGAACACGAGTGTATAGGGATGATTCAGGTAGCTCCAGAAAGATGAGAAACGACTTCTCTGGGGTTGTAGATGTGAATGGCAATGCAACAGGTGGCTTAGCAAAAATTAATGTGTATATCAACAGTATGGGGCCCAGTGATGTTAAACTGGCCATTGGAGAAATTCTAATTTATTTATTTACCAGTATTAATTGGATTAGTCCCATCTACATGTGGCACATTTTCAGAGGAGACCTAAAGCAGCATTTATAGGCAGGGGAAACATGGCTAGGAGAAATAGTTGGAATACGTGCATTGGAAATTTAGAGAGCTTGGTGTACAAATACATTAAGTATTAAGACTGGGGTTTTTCATGACTGTTAAAGAGATTCAGCAAGAGTTAAAATCTGCATATATATTAGTGGAGGGATGAATGATGTGATTAAGTAGGAAATGGTGTGAGCTACATTATTGATGGAATATGTTATTACATTGCAAATTAGTTTTATTTATTGTTTGAATAATGTATGTGATGGAAATGATCAGAGTTTTTATTTGGGTTGTATTTGTAATTCTTATGATTTTACTTAAAATAGCCATATCTACTCTTTTTGATAGAGCCGTAGGACTTTTAAGATCCACGTAACCAAGCCTACTATCCACTCAGTCAGATAGGACCTCTATTTAACAACTCATTTCATAATTCCATGATGCTTTACTGCTTTGTTAGTAACACAGTATACACCCAAGTACTTGGTAAAGGAACAGAACCCAGAGTTTTCTGATCTTCAAGACACAGAAGCTAAGTGTGCTACCAGAAAGTTCATGCTAACAGCATTTACAAGCAAGGAGTATTTAATGTTATATCCACTTCTGATCACAAAAGAGGCACTTTTCTTACTCAGAACAGGATTTTGTGGATCAACCCATACCACTGACCAACTGCATAAAGTAAATTTTAATATTCCTGTCTAATAATTACTTTGTATCATGGAATGTTACTTGTTTTTCTTGTTTAATATTTAATATCATATGAAGACATTTCCAATATAGTATAATAGTTTTTGTAAATTCAGAGGAAAATTACTAACGTCCCCTAAAACTGGATTTTTTTATGTTTTGACTCTTCTACAAAACTGGAATAAGTGATAACCCTAGTGGTTTTGATCCGCAGGAACTCCCAGGCAATGTGAACAAGGGAAGACAATGATGAACTATCAGAACGGAAGTCCAATAAAGCAAAAAGTGTTAAACAGAAAATTGTGGTCACAGTAAAATATAGCTACGCAGAGCTGTTTAAAAGATTTAGTGAGTTGGCTCAATGAATTAAGTTTTATTTTTAAGTGAGGCAAAAGGACAATGCCTATTAGGATTTTTGTGGAATGAAAACTTCTAAAAATGGGCATGGAATTTATGTCAAATTATATTTCTTCATTAACAAAAGTACTGAATAGAGTGTTTGATAACACCATTCATTATACAGTTGTTATGCAGATTTTTTGGTAGATATGAAATGGGATAATTACATTGTGTTATGGCATGCATCGTGAGTGATCAGGAAATAATCCTTACCATTAGTTTTAAGAATAAAGGACTATTCGGGATGTGTTCTACAGGGTGAAACAAAGAAATGAAATACACATTGTGGTGTTGGGTTCCTGGAAGTTGTGGGTGTATTTTAATAAGTGTTCTGGATGTGTAAAATAGGAACATATTGCAGAGCTACATATAAGTAATTTTACATACCATCATTAGGTATAGTCAATCTTCTCCAATAATTTTTATATATGCTGTCCATTTAAATTATTGAAAGGTAATTAAACAGCATGACATCTACTCACTAAAACCTTGTTGATAGGAGACCTGCAATCCACTACTGGTCAGAAGTACAGCTGTCCTTTACTTCAGTGAAGTCTGTGTCACTTACAACAGAGGAAAATTCAGATTGCCTGTCATGTAGTCATGTGGTTCAGGCTGTCATGCTGATTACATAATGCACAGTTATGTCAATGCTGTAGTCCTTAGACACAGTACTACTCTGCAGGGATACACTTAAGAGTGTAGTCAGGGTTCCAAAATGACCCGTGTCATGTGTGTCAGTGCCCTTGAAGATAAACCATTAGACCCTTGAGATTTATCATAAAATGATTCCATTCCATTAGATTGTTAGATGAGAAAGATGAAAGTGTGAAGTTTAGTTTTGCTCACCTATCCTAAGGTGTAGGATTTTGGTAAAGTACTGTTACAGGAGAACCATCTGGGGAAGAGACCATATGTCCAGTTCCATGCGCAGATACGTGGGGTGGGGCACAAGCCAGCCAAAGACTGCGGTGTACTTTAGCTGAGCAATATGAGTATGTGGAAGGACATACCCACTCCTATGTCAGCATAGCTGCCATTGCACCATGGTTTCTGGCTAAGTGGGGGGGGGGGTTAAGAGCACCACTATAACTTGATAAATAAGCTAATTGGTTACCAGTAGCAGCTAGGGCCACTTTTCAGCTAAATTATTTAAAACTCAGGCTCTTAATAAAAGCTACTGACCCCCACCATCAATAAATTAAAAATAAAGCAGTATTCATATGCACTGAGAAGCCATGAACGAATACTGTAAAATACCCCCCCCCCCACCTATCTAAAGGTGAAAAAGCATTTCAGCAAGATGGAACATGAGAAAGTACTACTGTAAATATTTCTAATGAAACATAAAAGGCCATCTTTCTAAAAACTATGAAACTATGTTCATGATCCAGGATAATTTAGTCCTAATTTTTTAACATGTTATCATTGCCTTTCTAGTTTTACTATTTTAATTTAATATGTTACAATGTAATGTTATTTGAGTAACATCATTTTAATATGTTTTTAATATATGAGCATCACAAATCTGTCCTTCTTTCTTTAAAGTTTGAATTAGTAATACTAGTTCCTATTTTATCTTTGCATGTTTTCTCATCCCAAGACTTTCACTGTACAGTCAAGCAGTTCATATATATCATGTGGAAACAAAAGCACTACTGTATATATTTATATTATTCAATATTAAAGCTGTTATACATTTTTGTGTTTATTGCATTGTACACTAATTACTAGTCTTACTGTTTTTGGCTTACATGGTGACTGAAAATTGCCTCTGGACCAGCTCTCCAACCAACTCAATTAACAAATGTAAAATTAAATAAATAAATACGCAAGAATAAAATTATAAATAAAAACCCTTTGCTGAATAACAGGGTGAGGCATACAGAGAAGGAAAAATGTTGAGTCTGTATTTCATTTTTAAATATAATTTCCTTTCAAGATGGATTCATGAGTGTTTTCCAGTATGTATCTGATGATTTACTTTATGCCAAATAAGAAAAATGCTAGCATGGCAAAGTGTAGAAAAGTTTGATATTCATCATATTGATCACTGTTGCAGTAGCCTTAGCTATATAGGTTATATCCTGCCAAGGATATATCAGCTGGCCAACTTCCACAGCATCAGGGCACCAGACTGTCAGGCAGCTTGAGCTGAGCTAACTAAAAGACAAGTTTGGGTGCAAAGCCTTTCAGAGCTTTACGGCTGCTGAAGAGCATGCTCCTCTAAGGCTTTTGGGTATCGACAGTTGGCTTTTGCTTTCCTTTGCTGGGCAGATAAGTTCTTCTTGGGGAAAAAAACTTAAATTTTCTTAATTTTGTTGATGTCTTATTACTTTCCTCTTTGGGGAAATTATTTTAAAGCTGGGAGTGCTCTGTTTTAATGGACTGTCTCGAGAGTGTAACATACTTTTAAATACAGTGCTAGTTTTTTTCTATCACTTTAAAAAATGGTGTAAAGTAATAGAAAACATTTTTCTGTAGAGAAAGTTTTGTTTATTTTACCTTTGTGGGACTGGAATAGTCTTTTATAATGCTTTTTACTGTATTTTTCTGTTAACAAAGTAACTTTTGTGGACTGGTAGTCTTTACTGGCAATTGCTGCTTGTCTTCCCTGGGAAAGAGGCACCATTTTTGGCTTGACCATGGAACAGAATATCTGCCCCACAGTCATTCTTTCAGCCACAAAAAGAAAAAAAATAAGCAAACAGCCTTTGCTAACACAGCAGTCTAGCAATTTGCCTCAGACACAGTTGGGTGACTCCACGGTGGCCATTTGTTGTACCTCAGACCACTCGTCACAAAAGGTGCGTAAGCCAGCGGGTTGTCAGATGCTTCTGTAGAGGACTTGCTACATCCCATACAAAGTTAAAAAGGTTTATTTAAACTGGACAAGTTTGGGCTTTCGTAAAGTTTTCAATCAAGCACAATATGTAGCAGCCAATATACTTAGGAAAAAAAGGAACAAAAAACATAAGTTAAGATTCAGCTCCAATGGTTTAAATCTGAATCTGGATGGGGAAGGAGAAGAAGAAATTGTAGGTGTAGAGGTTGACTCTGATTTTTCCAGACCCAACCCCCAGGACAATTTCAGCAAAATTATTATCCTTCTGCATCACAGCAGTCACTGCAAGGTGTACCACATTTAAGTACTTGCTTACTTCTGGGCAAACAGGATATTGGTGAAATGAGTGCCCACTGTCTGTACAGCAAATTCACCAAATGTTCAAGCACTACAGCAAGCTGAAAGAAGTCCTGCTGTATAGAATACTGCTTGGTAGCCACCTGTGTGATAACAAAACCATTAGAACAGCCATGAGTAGGAAACATAGGTTCATTGGTTCATAGGTAGGTACTAGGCTATCGCCCAAGGGCCTAAGTAATCCTAGCCAACAAGGTTCCCTGGCTTATACCACCCAAGAAAGTTATTTTCCTGTGCCCCTGTCAAGCAGAGCCACAGAAGTGATCCCCGGGGTGTATTTCCTATTTCCCATCCACTCATCAAGATTTTTCTTGAAGAGTGCTAATCAGGAACTTTGCTTGACATAGATGGGTAGCTTGTTCCAGATTACGGTAAGTCTCTGGGACAGGAATCTATCCCTCAAGCATGTCCTGTTTATTGTGGTGACATGGTTTAGGTCCCTAGAGCGTGTAGCTAGGAGGGATTGGGATTTCTTTAGGTGTAGCATAGGTTCATGGGTTCATAGGTAGGTACTAGGCTATCTGCCCGAAGGCATTTATAAGCCTAGCCAGAATGTGTTGGCTTTCGCCGCCCCCTTAGATTAGTTCCCTGTGCCTCTGTCCAGCAGACCCACTGAAGTGATCCCCAGGGTAAACTTTCTGTTTCCCATCCAGTCGTCAAAGTTTCTCTTGAAGAGTGTTAGTGAGGAGCTCTGCCTAATGTAGATCAGAATCTTGTTTCAAAGCATGGGAAGTCTCTCGGACAGGAATCTATCCCTCCAGCACATCCTATTTATTGTTGTGGTGAGGTTTAGATCCCTACAGCTTGTGGCTCGAGGGGATAAGGTTTTTTTTAGGTGGAGCATGTCCATCAATTCTGGGTTGGACATGACCTTGTATGTCAGGCAGAGATCACCTCTGAGTAGGCGGTATGCAACCGAATACAGCTGGAATTTCTTCAGTCTAGCTGCATAGGGCATTTGTTTGAGGCCAGTGATCCTCTTGGTGAGGTACTTCTGTGGTCTTTCCAGCTGTTGCAGTTGTCTTGTAAGGTACATCCCAAATGGGGTGTTGTACTCTATGATGGGTCTAATGAGTGATGAGTAGAAGGGCACAATGACCTCTTTTGATCTGGATGCAAACCCTTTTGTGATTAGGTAGGTGGGCCATGTAGAAGGATTTTCTCACCACTTTGGCAATGTGATTATCAAAGGAGAATTTTCTATCTACTTGGGTCCCCAGATCCCTTATTACATTTTCCATATTTAGGGGACTACCACCTATGTGGTAGTTTGTGGGTACTTTGTTTTTTTAAAAGGGGATGACTATGCACTTTTTGGCATTTAGCTTGAGGACATGATTTTGACACCAGGTATCCGTCTCAGTGAGACCCTTTTGGAGGATGTCTGTTTCAGCCAGAGAGTCAGTTATAGCCCCCAGTTTGCAGTTGTCTGCGAACTTGATCAGCCATAGTCCTCCATATGCCAAACAGGAGGGGTTGTAAGACTGAGCCCTGGGGAACGCCACTTGTAACTGATTTAGAGTCAGACCTAGCTCCCGCAACTCTCACCATGTGGGTACTGTCTGTGAGCCAATTGGCAACCCATCTTGTGACATAGGGGTTTATGTTCAGGCTGGTAAGCTTGCCTATAATACCAGAATGGGGAATGGTGTCGAAGACCTTTGTGAGGTCTAGGTAGGTTGTGTGTACCACCTTTCCCTCATCTATAGCCTTGGTAACTGTCTCAAAGAATTCCACCAGGTTTAGGAGGCATGATCTGCCCTTAACAAAGCCAAACTGGGTAGGGTCCAGTGTTTGGAGGTTCCCAATGTCTCTGTTAATGAGTTCCATGATGATGCGCTCCATAGCCTTGCAGAGCAAGCTAGTCAGGCTTATAGGGCTATAGTTCCTGGGTTCTGTTGTGGCTCCACCTTTGTGGAGCGGAATAACCATTGCTGTATACCACTCTATGGGTACATATCCTGTGGAGAGGCTGAGTTTGAACAGTGTCTTTAGGTGAGGGGTTAGTTTGTCTTTGAGCTCATGTAGAATGCAGCCTGGGACACCATCCGGTCCCATTGATGCTGTGTTTTTGGCTTTGGAGATGGCTGTTTTAACCTGAGTGTCTATGATTTCAGGAGCTCTACATTCTTCTGGTATGGTTATGGGCCCTTTTGGGGGTGAGAGAGGGGTGAAGTTTGCACTGAACCCCTTCTACCAGGATGCTGGCAATATCAGTTGGTTCAGTGTATTTTGTGCCATTCTGCTCTAACTACGAGCAGATCTGAGCATTGCCACTTAGGTTCTTGACATAGCTAAAGAATGCCTTGTTGTTATCTTTGGAGTCCTTGGCAATATTTCTTTTGAAGCTCACCTTGGACGATTTTATGAGGGATCTTAGTTTCTTGCTGATACTGATCAGGAATGTCTTCCCTTCTTGGGATTTTACTCTTTTCTGTACTAGTTTCCTCCTTCTATTGTATAGCTTGTTTATGGCAGGGGTCCACCAGACTGGTTTCCTTTTCTTGGAGGAGTGAGTCTTGGTTTTGCTTGGGATAGCACGATCCATGCATTCTTGTAGGTCCCTGTAGAATGCATTAGTAAAGGATTTTGCAGCTTGGATAGCATTATCCTTTAGCATGGGGGCTTTGAAACTTTATACCTCGGTCTTAAGTAACGTGAAGTTTGCTTTTGAAAAGTTTTCCACAGTGGTTTCCTTCTCCGGGGATGGGGGTAGAATGTGGATATCCAAAGTGATTTGTTTATGGTCAGATCTATCCAGCAAGGGGTTGACCTATGGTGTGGAACACCAGTCGCCCATGTTGGTGATGACCAGGTCCAATATGTTGTCACCACTGGTGGGAATGTTGACCAGTTGATCCAGGGCATTTGAGTTTATAAATTCTAGGAAATGTTGGGCAAGGGAGTTAGTACTTTAGTTTTCCCAGTTAATGTTTGGGGAGTTGAAATCACCCAATATTAGGGTGTTTGTTAGGACCTTTACATTTCCCAATGTTTCCAGAAATGTGGAATGGGGGTCCTGGGACATGGTGGGTGATCTGTAGCAAGCTACATTTTGAACTGCAGTTTTGCCCATTGTTAGTTGCACGTGGATGATCTCTGAAGCATTGTGCTATGCCACTAACCTGGAGGCGTGGGTATCCTTGATGAATATGGATACTCTCCTGCATTTTGTATTTTGGTCTGGATTCTGTGCCCAAAATGTATGGTATGAGTTGTAGCTTGGTAGTGCTGGGGTGCTCTCTGGAGCCTTAAGCCAGGTTTCTGTTTCTGCACATATATCAATTTTCTCCATACTGAGGAGTGCCTCGAGTGCATGCATTTTGAGGTTTAGACTTCTGGCACTGAGTAGCATTACCCTCAGATTTTTGTTACTTGTGCTATTTATGGCGGTGGGTTTGTCTTTTGAGCCTTGCCTAAAAAAGGCACTATGGGGGTGGCAAGAGCCTTAGCCAGTATTTGAAAGCCTAAGGGTGACAGGTGCAAGCCGTCTCTAGCAAAGCAGTGTGGCTTGTTGAGCATGTCATCCCAGGTGGACAGACACTGGATCCCCTTTGAATGACACCAGAAACTTAGCCAGTTGTTGAAATTGATAATTTTTTCTTTATACCATGGTAGCATTCTTGATGAGGGCAGGATGCTACTCAAGGTCAGGGTCATACCAGCCTGAGCTATGTGATCTGAGAGCTCTTCCATGTCTCTTTTCATGTAGTCCAGGGAGGTATGGCTCAGGTCATTCACACCAGCATGGACAATGACAGAATTGTATTTGTACTTGTTCTGGAGTGACTGAGTGCTTGTGTTATGTGGCAGATCCTGGCACCCGACAGTAACCTTCTCCTTATTCAGCCTAGTGAGTGGGACATCAGTGCACCTGACTATAGAGTCACCTATTACTAGTATATTCTGTATGTTATTTTGCCTTAAGGGCTGTGATTGCATGGCACACTGGTTTTGTGAAGTATGTGTTTCATGGTTTGTTTTGGGGGGTGTAGGTTGCTTGGATGTCTGCTTTGCATGTCCAACAGCACTGGGTTTGACATAGCTTTATACGTTAGGCAGAGATCACCTCGGAGTAGGCATTATGCTATAGAGTAAAGCTAGAGTTTTTTGAGACGATCAGTGTAGGGCATCTGTTTGAGGCCAGTAATCCTCTTTGTGAGGTACTTCTGTGGCCTTTCCAGCTGCTGCAGATGTCTTGTGAGGTATATTCCAAAAGGGGTGTTGTACTCTATAATGGGTCTAATGAGTGTCAAGTAGAGGGGAACAATGACTTCTTTTTTCTGAGAATCCTTTTGTGATGAGATGTGCCATGTAGAAGGATTTCCTGACTACTGTGATGATGTGATTATCAAAGGAGAGACTACTGTCCTCCTGGGTCCCAAGGTCTCTTATCATGCATTCGGCATTAAGTAGACTGCCGCCTATGTGGTAGTTCATGGGTACAGAGTTTTTACCAAAGGGGATGACAATGCACTTTTTGGCATTGAGCTTGAGGCCATGGCTCTGACACCAGGCATCTGTCTCAGTGAGACCCTTCTGTAGGATGCTCACATCATTTGGGGATTTGACTATGGCTCCTAGTTTGCAGTCATCTGAGAACTTTATTAGCCAAAGGCCTTCTGTGTTAGCTCGTACTTCAGAAAAGTAGATACCAAACAGGAGAGGTCTCAGGACTAAACCCTGTGGTACTCCACTTGTCACTGGTTTGAAGTCAGATTTAAAGTCTGCAACTTTTACAGCGTGGGTTCTGTCAGTGAGCCAGTTGGCAACCCATCTTGTGACGTAGGGATTTATACCTAGTTTAGTGAGTTTAGCTATAATTCTAGAGTGGGGGATGGTGTTGAAAGCCTTGACAAGGTCAAGATAGGCTGTGTGAACCACCTTACCCTCATCTATGGCTTTGGTGACTTCCTCAAAGAAGTTGATCAGGTTCAGGAGGCATGATCTGCCTTTCACAAACCTGAACGGGGTGGGGTCCAGAGTTTGGAGGTTACCAATGTCTTTGTTTATGAGTTCCATGATGATACGTTCCATGGCCTTACAGACCAGGCTCGTCAGGCTAATAGGGCAATAGTTCCCGGGATCAGTGGTGGCTCTCCCTTTGTGGAGTGGGATAACTGTTGCTGTGCACCATTCAGTGGGCACAAAGCCTGATGTGAAGCTATGTTTGAACATTGTACTAAGGTGGGTAGCCAGTTCATTCTGAAGTTCATGTAAAATGCTGCCTGGGATGTTGTCCAGTCCCATGGATGTTGTGTTTTTGGCTCTAGAGAGTGCAGCTTTTACCTCCGTAGTTGTGATTTCAGGGACTCCGCATTCTTCCTGTATAGATATGGGCCCTTTAGGGGGTGAGAGGGGGGTAAAGTTAGCACTGAACCTATCTGCCAGGATGTTGGCAATATCAGTTGGTCCTGTAATTTTCATGCCATTGTGCTGTAACTCAGAGCAAATCTGGGTGTTGCCATTGAGATTCTTGACATAGCTATAGAATGCTTTGTGGTTGTCCCTAGAATCAGTGGTGATTTTGTTTTTGTAGCAAGCTTTGGAGGATCTTATAAGGGATCTCAGCTTCTTACTGAGGCTGACCAGGGAGCTCCTCCACTCATGGAATCTTACTCTCTTTTGCAACAGTTTCTTCCTTCTGTTGTAGAGTTTGTCTATGGCAGGGGACCACCAGATTGGCTTTCTTTTTTTGGAGGATAGTGTCTTGGTTCTGTCTGGGATAGCATGATCCATGCACTCGTGTAAGTGCTTATAGAGTGCATTTGTGTAGGATTCAGCAGTCATAACTGTATTGTCCATCTGCATGGGTGTCATGACGTTCACCACTTCTGTCTTAAAAATCATGAAGTTGGCTTTGGAGATATTTTTTACGATGGTTTCCTTAATGGAAGGTGGAGGCAGGATGTGGATATCTAGGGTGATTAGCTCATGGTTAGATCTGACCAATGAGGAGCTGACTTCAGGTGCGTAACGCCGGTCACTCATGTTGGTAATGACTAGGTCTAGGATATTGCTGCCCTTGGTGGGGGTGTGGATAAGTTGATCCAGGGCATTGGAATTTATGAATTCCAGAAAGCATTGAGCGAAGGAGCTGGTACATGAGTAGTTTTCCCAGTTAATGATGGGGAGGTTGAAATCATCCATTATTAGGGTGTTTGGTTGAACCCTAATATTTTCCAGTATATCAAGAAAAGAGGAGTGGGAATCCTGGGGCATGGTGGGGGATCTGTAACAAGCTACAATTTGGATTGCAGTTTTGCCCAGAGTTAGTTGCACTTGGATAACCTTGGATGCATTATGCTGAGCAACTAGCCTGGAGGTTTGGCTATCCTTAATGAATATGGGCACACCTCTGCCTTTGGTGTTCCGGTCCAGGTTAGGTGGCCGAAAAGTGTGGTATGAGATATAGCCTGGTAATTCAGGGGTGCTCTCTGGAGCCTTGAACCAGGTCTCAGTCACTGTACTGATATTGATGTTCTCCATTTTAAGGAGTGCTCGAGAGAGTGCATTTTGAGATTTAGACTTCTAGCATTGAGTAGCATTACCCTTAGTTTTTGCTTGCCTGTTCCTGTTACAGTGGTGAATTTGTCATTTGAACCTTGCCTAAAAAAGGCACTATAGGGGTGGCAAGAGCCTTGGCCAGTATCTGGAATCCCTGGGGTGACAGGTGCAGGCTATCTCTGGCAAAACATCGTGGTCTGTCACCCATGTCATCCCAGGCAGACAGATACTAGATCCCCTTTGAATGACACTAGAAGCTTAGCCAATTGTTGAAATCCATCATTTTGTCCTTGTACTGTGGTATCATTCTGGGCAATGGCAGGATGCTACTCAGGGGCTAGGGTCATACCTGCCTGGGCTACAAGATTGGAGAGTTCTTCCGTGTCTTTTTTTACGTAGTCCAGGGAGGTACATCTCAGGTCATTCACACCAACATGGACAATGACAGAGTCATATTTGTACTTGTTGCAGTTATTTAACTTGGTACTAGTTGACCAGGATGGCCCTTTTGACAATATTACATTGCAAAATTTCATTATTCCATTTCTCTTTGATACAAGAGCTACTAGATCTATGATTGCTTTACCAAATGCTAAACACCTTACATTTTCCAAACAGTTTTGGGTGTGGAAGTGTCCAGAGTTCTTTTAAATTATCCAGAAACAAAACCTGTTCGCATTCAAATTGGTCCAATAAAAGAATGGCATACTTTTATTATAAGGAAATTCTGGCCCTTTAAATCTGTTAAGTTCAGATTTATTATATAATTTAAAATGCACCATTCATTGTACACCAAATGGTGTATTTCTAGATATTCCCAGTGAACCTTTGGGGATATAGTCAAATAACATCTGTTCAAATGAAGATGCCCTTTTCACTATTTTATCATCAGAATGAGAAGTAGAAAATGCTAACTTGGAAGAATTAAAAGTCATCCATCCGCTTTAAATGCAGCAGTAGTACCAACATTTCCGTAGTCCATAATTCTGCAATACCACTGTGTTCTTTTCCATCAGACACCACATCCTTCTCACTGACAGATATTTCATCTGCTTTATCTTTTACCCCTATATGTTCAGATGGGTCCCCTTCAGTAGATCAAATGTTTAAAAGTTCAAACCACATATGGCCGAGACCATATGTTCAAACTTGTAAAAGTTCGATCAAACTGAATGGAGATCTCCGTACAGTGCAGAAAGGGAAGATTTCCCATTTCTGCAATGTAGTGCAATCTCGGAGTTGGTATATTTAAGTAAGGGGGGTGTGGGGGGTGCAGGGGGCATAGCCCCCTGTTATAGAGGTTTAGTTTTGTGTTTTGTTGTTTTATTTGTTTTTACTTCAGTGTTCGAACTTTTACGAGTTCGAACATATGGTCTCGGCCATATTTTTTTTGAACTTGTAAAAGTTCGATCTACTGAAGTAGATCCATTCAGATAGCCAGTATCTGTTTTTATTTACATATAGAGGACATCAGTACACCTAGACTAGATTACTGCATGGAAATGTGGAATCACTCACCATTTTCTCTAGAAAAATGAAAAAAAAAAGGTGGACAAGATTAAATTTTATTGTGGTTCTCCTCTAAATAATATGTAGATGATTTGCTTCTGAACCACAGGTGACTGCAATCAAGATACAATTTTCCTTCTGACAAAGTTAAAGTTAGGATTTAAGAATACAAAACCAGCGTGTGTCCGTGCAGCCAAACCAAAACTAAGAAACAGAAAAGGCTCACATAGTACCTCGGGTGACGTCAAAAAGTAGCTCACTTCAGCTTGTGTGATGGTATCACACTGCAAAAATTGTAGTAGCTGTTGTAGCACAAAACCCTTCAAAATAATGTATTCCAGTTTAAACATGCAGAAAATCCAAGCACAGAATGTATTACAGAGCAGTTATGAAATAATATACAAGAAACTTCAAGTCTGATAAATAAAAAACTTGTATTGAAGAAAGAACCCAGTGAAGCACTTTAATCCCACCATTCAGCACTTCATCAGAACAGTGTTTGCCAGCATAACTAAAGTATACAAAGGCATTTGAAAATAAAACAGCCAATAAAAATGACTTCCAATGAAGTACTACAGACTTCTTAAAATAAAACTGTCAGTAAATGCAACTATTTTGTAAGGCTTATGCTTTAATTGGATTGTTTTACAACCCTATCTGTGTTAAAACACCTTTATTAAAAAAAAAAAACAGGTAAAATAATACTTCAACAAAATACTGGCATAAGAATAATGTATGTTTGTACATTAAAAAAATATTACAGACTGTTGAAAACTGTTAACAAATGATAAAAATCACATGAATGCCAACCTGATATTGGTAGGGAACATAGCTAGGCAGGACTACTGAGAAGATTATTTTGTGTAATGCATCGGTAAAAAACATACTTGTGTTTCAAAGCTTAGGTTCCCTTATCTTAAGTATAGGAGTGATAGATGTATGTTCACTGAGACCTGGTAATGTGACTGCATTCAGTTTCAATTGCCAAAAAGTTGGACAAACACAGAGAAAAGAGGGAATCCCACACAAAGTGAATCACAGCCAGTGTGTCAATAGAAACTGCATCAACAATGGTTTGCTATGGGGAACAGTGACTGGGTGATCAACATCAGGGAATTTTATGTGTTGAAGCCTCATCCATTTTATAGACAAACCAACAGTAAGGAAGCAAGACTAAGAGCTATAGACAAGAGTTCAATTTCTCTAAATCTTGCAAAGGTATTTTACACTGTTCTTTATACTGTACTAAGTACAGAATATGGCTGTTACACTTTATATGAAAGCTTAAGAAGTTAAGGATGGTTCCTACTCTTGGTCAAATATAAACTGAATGATGTTTCAGCTCATTTAGTGCACTTCCCCAGTATTCATAGGTTCGCAGGTTCATAGGTGTGCACTAGGCTGATGGCCCTGGGGCCTTTACAAGCCTAGCCCATAGAAGTGCCCTGGAATTGTGCTGCCTGTTGTTAGTTACCAGTGCCTCTATCAAGTAGAGCCACTGGAGTGATCCCCGAGCTGAACTTTCTATTTCCCATCCACTCATCAAAATTTCACTTGAAGAGGGTTAGTGAGGTGCTCTGCTTGACATGTATGGGAAGTCTATTCCAGAGCATGGTTAGTTTCTGGGTTATGAGCCTGTCCCTCCAGAATGTTCTGTTGATTGTGGTAATGAGATGAGGTCTCTGGAGCGTGTGGTATGGAGGGATTGGGATTTCTTTAGATGTAGCATTTCTAACAGAGCTGAGTCAGACATGGCTTTGTAAGTCAAGCAGAAATTGCCTCTTAGTAGAAGGTATGAGACAGAGAATAGCTGGAGTTTTTTGAATCTGTCCATGTAGAACATGTGTTTAAGGCCTAGGATCCTCTTTGTGAGGTACTTTTGTGGTCTCTCCAGCTGTTGCAGGTGTCTAGTGAGGTACATGCCAAATGGGGCATTATACTCTATGATTGGTCTAATGAGGGAAGAGTAGAAAGAAATGATGACCTCTTTCTTCCTGGATGCAAAACCCTTGGTAATGAGATGTGCCACATAGAAGGACTTTCTGACCACACTGGCAATGTGGTGGATGAAGGAGAGGTTGCTGTCAACCTGTGTCCCCCGATCTCTTATAACACCTTCAGTGTTCAGTGGGCTCTTGTCTCCATTCTTCGTAGGATATTACTGTTGGTGCAGTTTCAAGTAATGCTCTCTTGCTCTTTTAACGTTTTTGAGATTTTTTTAAGTAAGGGGTGTAGAGACTCAGGTGGACTTGTCCCCCTGTATTTTTTTTTTCATCTGTTTAATTGGTTTACTTTGTCATGCTGAAGCTTCAATAAAACATAACACAGATATTAAAGGATGTAGAGGCTATGCAAAACACTCAATGCATAAGAAAAGTTGGTCATTACTGCTGCATAGTTTAACTTACTTGTGTACAGTTTATCTGCCCACTACTACATTAATTAAACAGTCCTTTCTAACAAGTAAAACATTTGAAAATGATGTTTGAATAAATTCAAATGTCTTTGTTTCTCTAAAGCTAACCAATTACAGGGAGACCTCTCAGAAAACAATCTCTACTGATTGATGTCAGGGAATTAGCTGATCTGCTTCTGTTGTTGTAAAACATGAAGTAGCCTTGCCTTCTCTAAGCAAATTTGCTTTCAACCCTCATGGATGCCTTTATGTAAAAAAGATTAGCCCCGGGATTCATGAAGCTCGGCGAAAGGCTGGCGTTAGGCTTGCGCCGACCGTGCGGCGTGAAGATGGCGCAGTAGCGCCAAATGCATATTAATGAAGGCGTGCTGCCACCACAGCCACGTGCATAGGAAAGGAGTGTGAGTGCATAGGGCGTGTCGAAGTTCCGCACGGAGGCGTGGAAATGTCAGCTGTCGACGTGCAACCTAAAATGCTTGCATATAACAATTTGCAAGCAATAGTAATCACATCTGTCAGGGTCCGTGGATACTGAAATGTATGCAAAGCATGCAAGACAGTTCCTTGGAATACAAAATGAAGAAGCAAACACAAATGCATGGTAGGGAATAACGGGTCCCTATCCCACGAACAAATGACATTGAAAACCATGTGCCCGTAGTCCAATGCAGTGTAGATAGCTATACCAAGTGGAAGTGACACGCATCATATGTTAGCGCGCTGCCAATAGGTACGTCCAGCCCAATGGTCTGGGTCATCAGCTGACCCATATTGTGAGGGAGGGTACACAGCTGGGCAGATGTATCCATAACAAAAAACACGATAAATGTACATATCTAACAACCGTATGATCGAATTATATCCTACCACGCATGTAATAGTCACATACAATAGGTATGTCCGTATTTCACATACCAAATGTGACAGGAAATAGAATAAGCATGTAAACGAAACAGAAGGAGCATATAAACTGCTACAACAATAAAGCAACATGTAGGCTGAAAGGAACAGTATTATCCATACCGTTGACTGTGGGTACGTGTTGTCCAGTACATTCGGATATGTGTCCGGAATATATCCCATCCTGGACATAGGAAAAGGTGGCATCCTACCAATGATTAGAACAGTTGGCCAAAATCTGCACATCAGCGGTCCAAGCCGAACTTGTCAGGATGTGTCACAGTTGAATGGGTATTACCCGGGTATACCAACCATGTCATGAAAGTTAAGTATGGGCGTGTACCTATGTGCGTGAGGTATAGCATGTGAAAAGTCAAACATGGCAGGGTAGTCCACATAACCATACAGGTACCTGACATATGTAGGGTATGCAATGCGTTACCTTGACCGTGTCATGGGCCATCAACCAAAGCAGTGATGGATGGAATGTCAGGAATATGTGTGTGGGGGAGATGGGTAATAGTATAGTCCTCCAAGGCGACACTGTGTCGTATGCAGAATAGGTGAACCGGTGGAGTATGAGGGAGCAGCGGGTGAAGCAGAAAGAAACACAAAAACATGTATACACATCTGCAATACAACCAGACAGGCCATACTGTAGAACACAATCCCACAAACATATGAATATTAAAATGTGCGATACAAATGTATAGATATGTCACCGGCACATACCCACAGATTGGTCCTGATGGAACTGGCCATATCAAATGCAACACACCTGGATGCATAATGGACTACCCAGCATCCCCTCCACAGCACACAACCCGCTCCCATACCTGAACGTCCACCAAATCCAGCCATACTTGGCCTACTGGTTTGGTGCAGCCACATCTACACATAGTGACCACTACGCATATGTAGTAGGTAGTGTCACCCTAGGCAGTTTCAGGATTGCAAACTATGTATCCCTTGCATGTAAACCCCCAGCACATTTTCATAACGCCAGAAGAATGGTCGCTATTTGTCTTATTTTGGTCTTGTTCAATTTTTGGGATATCCCTCATGGGATAAGTAACCTGTGTAAACATTAGAATGGGTATGAAGACACGAAGTCCAGTCCTGTAGATATCTGGACACAAGTTGGAATGTGCAGTAGTGGTGCACAAGACTGTCCAGCCCTAGATGGTCATGCAGAACCTACTACCCAGGATCAAACACCTGCCCGTGATGCATGTGTCCCGACATGAATAAGCGAGAGAATATATTGCAGACATTCGCATAGTGGCACATGGTATAAGGGTGATGAAGGCACTGACGTAAACAGGATACCCCCTGATCCACTGTGTGAGGGACAATTAATGTGTGTGTGGGTGTGACCTGACCAACAATGATACAATGCCAAATGTCCTGTGATTGTAGGAAATAACTATGTACCATACTGCATGTAACAGTTGCCTAAAGCGGTCACGTCAGAATAGAATAAATGTAATTCGTAGAAGAAACAGGCAAACAACAAAAGTGCCAAAGGTATAAGGCTCACAGCTAGGAAACAAATGAATGTTCTAAACCTGTACTTACCGTGGCTATGTGTTGGCCCAAACAATCTGGTGTCCGCAGTAGGGTTACCATCTGTCGCTCTTTGGACAGTTGTGTCCTTACAAAATACTTTACAAATGGCAAATGTCCTGGGATTGTAGGACATAATTATGTCCCATATGTTATTTAATAGTTGCAGAAAATAATTATTTCAGTATCTAAAATACCTAAATGTTACAAGAAACAGAATAAGAAACTAAACCTCTACAACAATAGGCTTTTATGTAGGCAAATAAGTAAAGTTCTATCCTTTGTACTGACCGTGGGTATGTGTCGGCTTGTAAAATCTGATGTGTGTTCCGAAAATGTCCCATCTTGGCCGTTTGAAAAGGTGGCAACCCTAGTCCACAGAATACATCCCAACCTGTACATATGACAATGTCAATGCTACCAATGGTCAGAGCATTCGCACAATAACTGGCCAGCCTCTTAACCACTCACAAAGCCAGTGACCTTTGGGGGAAAGGTGTTGAATGAGAATGACTACTTACAACAATGAAGAGTAATGGACGCATTTAACTGCAGAAAATTAGTAGTATTACGAATCTGTCAACACGTTCCAAGTTAATAGTACTAATAAGGTAGAAGTGTCTGTGATTGTCCCTGAGTTGTCATAGCCTTGTCCCTGTAGAAATTAGTCCCCGAGTATCACAGAGGTCCGTACACATAAGTACACCAACCAACTGTTGATAGGACTATTGCATACCTGTAGTGAATTTATAACAGACGTCCAGAATAATATTCATTGTATCTATAAATTATTGAAATAGTCAAATGGGAAGGGAAACACAGGGCAATGTGTAAAGGTGTGTCATGGCTGCGATATCAGGTGTATAATGGCTGTTATGCATGGAAACTCAACACGGGTGTGCTGGAGAAACTATGGATATGCGATTATGGACACAGGAGTGCTAAGGTATGTTGCGCCGGGTGCAATGAAGCGGCCCGTGGAGGTCAGCTAGTACGTAGGTGCAATTCCCAGATAGAGCGTCATTTGCGTGGAGACATGCGTGAATGGGCGTATCATTGTCGGACGTTGTGCGTCAGGGCTGGCAGCCCGGCACGTAAAACCTATACGCCACCCATGAGCGGAACGGAGTTCTGCTGTGACAACCCCAAACCGGGAAAAGCAGAAAGACACAACTACATGAAGACAACAATATGTTGACGTACAGTCACAGTAACACACATCCTATCAGCAGTAATAATATGAATATGCACAGAAACAAACACAGTAGCAGGAATAATAGGCTGCGCATACGAGTAATAGGTCGAATGACACTGTATCACATCCCAGTTAGCAGCGGCACCCCAGACATGAAAAACGTGCGACATCTGTCTGCTGTATAATGTGCAATATACTGAGCACAAGTTCATCGGAGTGAAGTGTCGGTGTCATAATGACTAGTGCAATAGTATGCTGTTGAAGCAGAGATAAAACCCAATATGCATGTGTAAGTGTCCATGTCCGGGAAATGTATAGGTTAACGGACACACAGATGTATATATAGATAAAAACATATATATACATATATCTACATTAATTTACATACACATATATATTCATACGGATACATATATATATATATATATATATATATATATATATATATATATATACACACACACACACACACACACACACACACACACACAAGGATATACTACGGATATATATAGATAGATATATATACACAAACAACAGGTAGTGATATATACACATACACACAAAACAACATATATATATGTCAGTGTAGATATACACATGTACATAAATTGGTTACTTCACAGCAATTAGGGGTAACATATTTACAGTCCGGGCATATGTGACTGGGAGGTCCAATAAATAAATGTTGTACCCCCCACATCACCCAGCTAGGCTGGACAGACATACAGACAGGCAATACAGATCAATACACTACCGCTGTCCAAAACACCAGTAGGAAAGTACCAGTGGGAGAGTTCTGCAAGGTCTACACTTTAAACATGGATAATGATGTCCCTTGTGGGACCCCAAATATTCAGGGTACATGTGAATCTGCTGACATTAATACGAGCAGGATGTAGGTGTAAATGGAACAGTAGGTTGTGCAAGTGTGATAATACATGGGTTGACAAAACGTACGACATGTGTCCCAAGACGGGGAGAGTGGGCAATGTGTAGGGGTGTGCGCATAGCCCAGCTGTGCTCGCAGTAAGTATTTGTCATGACTGCTGTAGAGGGGTGCCAGGTAGGTGGACCATGGGCATGCATTAATGGGCTTAAGTGTGCAGGTGCTGGTTGGCAAGAGATGTAGTAGGCCCGCCCAGTGGAAGTCATTAATATTCCTGTGTGGGCATAGCATACGCCTACACCTCCCAAACCTGAAGAGCACATCTACCGGATAGTCTGTAAACCATCGGGGGAATACATAGAGACCAAATCAGTACCGTGTACCCGATTAGCATGGACGTCCATAGTTATGTATCAGAATGTAACAAAGTCCAACTAAACACTTCCAGAACTAGTGATATTAGGTGAACAGGTGGCGGAATACAGGTAATGACAGATAACAACATGTATGAGTCATAAACAGCAAGTACTTTGACAAACGTGAATGAATACATATGCTCTGTGACTGTGAATGTGTCTGGTTAATAGAACCAATCATCTAAATGTGTCCCACAGGGTGTTATGCATTGTTCCTGATACAGTGTTCATTCACACACATTGGTATGGGAGTTCTGCTACTGACAGAAAGTGCATAATGTGCTGACCACCTTAGGTAGATGATAGCATAATAGAAGAGGTTCAACACCCGTACACCTGCGAGGGACACACCCGTCTGAGCAGTTGTGTCCTGCAAAATGACAGTTATGGCACATGGCCTTTTGAGTTCGGGAATGGAGGCTATATAGTGTGTGTAGTGGTGTCAGACATCAATTTGTTGTATCAGTAACAGCTACATGTAATAGGAAACAGTATTATCAATTATAATGCTACATGAATAACCTTAATGTATGCAAACCTTGGAAGTCATCCATTTACTACTGGCTGTGGGTAAGTGTTGCCTTGACACATGTGATAGCTCTACATATAGGGTCTATAGTGCCACCACCATTCTGAATGGCCAAAGTGGAACCTGCTCTGTAGAAATGTCAGACGTACCAGGGCAGAACATACCTACAGCCATGCATAGTACAGAAATATACATATCGGAACAAATCAAAGCGTAGTCTAGCAGCAGTAAAGTTGCTTATGGTACTACATATGACATATCGACATGTCAGGTATACAAGACCTGTAACAAGCAACCAGTACAGACATGTACAACATGAGAATGTCCCCTAATCAGGACAGCTGCAATGGCTGGAGTATTGTCCATACCATCCAACTGTCTCTGAATGTCAGGTACGTCCCTGAGTTTGACTGAAAGTTTAACTCTGTCCCTCTTAATCCCTCCTAAAATTAGTGGCTGTTGAAGGAAAGGTGGTGAATTACACTTACTAACTAACAATAAGTAAGAGTTATAAACAACTGTTACTTCAGAATATGTGTATTAAGTCATATGCTCTGATTCTGTCAATGTTTCAAGTTAATAGCACTACTTTTGTAAAAGTGTCCCTGATTTTTTCTTGACCTGTCCCTGATTCTGTAGAAATGTGTCCCCGATTGGTGGAGAGTTCTGGTATTGTCACATGAGATATGTGTAATGAGGGACTGTCCCATGCAAAGTGGGAAAGATGTCACTCCTACAGTCTCCCGTCGTGCAATCTGAAAGGTGGACAATGTGCAGTAGGTATGCAGTAGCATGACTCGGCGGACAGCTGTGTTAACAAACTCAAGTCACATGTCAGCATTGCAGAGTATCGGTTCCCATGTATCAGGCAGATGGGAGCAGATCGTATAAGGAACACGCATATAATATGATTACATCACTGGACAGGCCGCCGAGTCCATACAGTCGAACGCCTGCCATCGCAAAATGGTTACACATACTCGATACTGTAGTCATGTAGTCCAATGTAATACGCATCACAAGGGATCGCACACACTCAGCGTGAGTAACAAATGTAAGCGGAAATGTCGGTGAGCGAGTGGCTGTAAGCGTGTTTGTCTACCAGTATGCCAGTAGTGCACTGTCAAAGAAATGTGGAGTCTAAACATGTATAAGGTGCTGTGGCCACAGGTAAGCAGTGCTTAACACTGTGCAAACCCACCCACAACTGCTCCCACTTGCTGGAATGTGCCTTTTAAAGCTGAGTGCCAATTTCTGAAAGGTATGTTTACAAACCGCGGATACCCTGTCCCTCTTTTAGAAGAGCTTATAAATGAAGTTGACACTAAAAGAACAAAAGGGTTGTATAAACCACTACTTGATCAATCTAATGTAGGTAGGTCTACTAATGATAATGAATTAGCACACCAAAATTCCTTACTAAATCAGCAGAGAAACTTTTCTTTAAGTTTTATAACCCAATTTAACTTGAATTCAACAGGAATTTGGGCCATTATCTTAAAAAACTGGCCACTAGTTATTAATTCCGTCAACTTGATTGACAAGTTAGGTCAGCGCCCCTATGTAATTTACAGGAGAAGTAATAATTTGAAAGAACTTTTACAGCATACTTCTAACACTTATGGTCACATAAGACCTAGAGGTTCATTTAAATGTGGATGCTGCAACATGTGTAAAGTGATGAGAACTGGAAATTCCTTTATAGTTAGGAATAAAAATACAACATTAAGCAGAGGATTACTTGTGATTCAAAGTCAGTGGTGTACATTGCTTTGTGTAATTCCTGCCCTTCCTTTTACATAGGAAAAACCAATCGTAAACTAAAAGAGAATATACCAGCACCTTTATGCCATAAAAAAACCTCTTTTAGAATGCCTTAGCAAAACATGTTAGCAGTAACCCTGACCACTCTTTTTGTTTTATGGGTATTGATCAAGTACCTTTAACCGATAGGGAGGCCTTTCAGATAGTTCTTGAGTGTGTCGAACTTTTATGGCAGTTGAATTTAGATGCATTTAGGCTAGATGGCCTCAATGAGAACTGTAACATTTCATGTGTTCTTAAACTAAGGAGCTACTTTAGGTAATGCCTATATGTACATTATTTTGTGGGTTTAATGCATAATTTTTACAATGTTAATGTAAATGCACTAGTAAGAACATTTTTATGTTGTTTTTATCATACAATATTTATAGATAATTTAATGGAGTTTTATGATTATTCATGATTTTATTCATTATTTTTATTGAGTCAAATTAGTGCAGGAAGTGCAATTATTTGTCACTTCCTGTTAACTGAGTATTTGAACAGACCAGTTTAGCTGTTTTACTTGTCTTCTTCTGAGGAAGCTGTGACAGGGGTCACGGCGAAAACGTTGTCTTTTTGAAAAATAAAATACTTTTACGTTAAAGAAGAAACTTGGACTTTGTTTCCTGTGGTTAGTATTGACTATCTGGACATCAGGTTGCCTGTTTCTACACATTTTACAAGTTTGTTTGCTCATTTTTGACAGCATTGCAGAGTATCGGTTCCCATGTATCAGGCAGATGGGAGCAGATCGTATAAGGAACACGCATATAATATGATTACATCACTGGACAGGCCGCCGAGTCCATACAGTCGAACGCCTGCCATCGCAAAATGGTTACACATACTCGATACTGTAGTCATGTAGTCCAATGTAATACGCATCACAAGGGATCGCACACACTCAGCGTGAGTAACAAATGTAAGCGGAAATGTCGGTGAGCGAGTGGCTGTAAGCGTGTTTGTCTACCAGTATGCCAGTAGTGCACTGTCAAAGAAATGTGGAGTCTAAACATGTATAAGGTGCTGTGGCCACAGGTAAGCAGTACTTAACACTGTGCAAACCCACCCACAACTGCTCCCACTTGCTGGAATGTGCCTTACCCAGTCAGTATCCAAAGGTGTCGGCCTGTCCGCAAACAAAGAACCGCCCTATACACGTGATGGTAGCAGTACCCTACGCACATAGCTCATGTGAATTAACAATAGACCATGGCATATGTACAGACACTAGACCACACACACACCATACAGCGCAGACATCCAACAGTATAGCAATGTACTGGCAGATATGTCCGGACCACTGGTGTATGCATGCCTGGCCATCCTGTGTTTCAGTGTGTGAGTATGCCCAGTATGACTGTTATGCATGTTGTCGACCGACATTACCATCATACCGTCATGTGTGTGAGCATGCCAAGCATGGTCAACTGTATTGCATGTGTCACATGTCCAGATAGTTAGTATTGTGTTGCTGACCCCTCCGTTCTACACAGACAGGTGTCATGCTGTGTCTGCAGGGTAGCTAATGGTCATGTGGCATTGACAGTTGCTAGATGTCCTGCATTGCGTGGGGGGACATCCAACCACAACCACAGTCCTACACAGCACCGTGGGTGGCGCACATGACTCTCACATGTGTAGGTTTGACGGGGGGCACAGCCAACAGTTCTACACATCTGCTGCTACTGTACTGGTATGCCGGGTACTCCATGTCAGTGTGTGGACCTACCTAAATTGCTGGTTGAAGGGATACCAGGGTACATCAGTTCCCAGCTTTAATTACCAGCACAGTGGTGTTGGACGTCCTAACTTACACAACCTACATCAAACTGCCTGGCCTGCTGTAGTCTGTGTGTGTCTTAGGGGGTTGGGGTCATTCATTGGGCATATCCATAGGCCATCGTATATCATTTGTCTGTATTGGTCCACATCTGTCCAGCTGCATGGAACATGTGTGGGCTGTATGGACACACATGATGGTCAGCCCATAATCTGCAGTGGGTTAGGATACCCTGTGTACTACAGGCTACCATTGTGACCCCTGCATGTGCTACAGAGGTCATGGTGCCACTAAGGATGTGTACTATCTGCTGCCCTAACATTTGGCCACCACAGTCACTTGTATGCTCACATACATATCATAGCAATGGGTAACTACACATTCTAATACAACTGCCACTTGTTAGGTCAATAGACATACCCTGGGTGTGTTCTGGACTTGAGGACGGTGCTGGAGTGCTGCCTATGTCGGATGCACACAGTGCACCTCCTATACATGGCCGAGCACAG
Source organism: Protopterus annectens (assembly GCF_019279795.1). Taxonomy (NCBI): domain Eukaryota; kingdom Metazoa; phylum Chordata; order Ceratodontiformes; family Protopteridae; genus Protopterus; species Protopterus annectens. Next base: position 257,784,933 of record NC_056736.1, on the reverse strand, counting down.
GTAGTGTCATGTTTGGCATCCATTGTACTGTGTGCGGGTCAGAGAGGAAATCCGTGGGTACCTACTGTGTCAGTGCATATACCTTGTGTTGCCTCTTTGCCAAGGGCAGGTCATACTGTGCACAGGCTTTCGCCGACTGTGCCCTGCTCAGGTAGTTCCTTCACCAAGTCACACTTTGCCTGTACAGGCCTTGGCAGTGGTGTTGGGCTGTGTGGCCCTGCCCCATGCTGTTCCTGCTGCAACTGTTACTGCAGGATAAGATTGTGTAGCATAGAAAATATCATAACAACTTGTATGCATGCAGCTTGTGAATACTGCAGAGCTCCAATGGATGTGTCCGGATACCAGAACTGTGAACTGAGCATTCCAAACACAGGCACAAGTATATGTCTTGCCTGTGCATCCGCCTCAGTATGGTGTGAGTGTTCAGGTGTGTGTGCATTGCAGATGGGTGTCATCAGCCATGACACCAGTGTTTACCCAGGATCCCCCACTAGGAGACTGTAGGGGATGTCCATATAGGCACTGGTGTGCTACAGCTGTGTCAGCAGCCATATATCGGACACATCATAGCTTCCAGGGCAGACAGCACACACATTCAATCTCATGCCCTGGCCATCGTATATGGCCTAGCTGTTGATGGGTATGCCCCTGCAGTGACTGTAGGCCCTACCCCGCTCACCGTGTGGTGCTACAATGTGTATGTGTGTGCAGGCTATAGCACCCAGTACCCCAGGGTAGTCATCCATGTGGTTGAACAGATGCATATTGCTGGTCTACTAATCACATGTGTTGAGGACATGTATGTGCTCACTAGCATGTGTTGACATGGCGTCTGTGAACTGGTGCAATTCTCTGGATGCAGATGCCTGTAAGATACCCATGATATCCCCAGTTGTGCTGTGTGAGGTACCTGTGGCTAGTACACCTAGGCCAACACATACCATGGTATCCACTGTGATGTGTTTCCCTAGGCCTGTTTGATGTGTCAGGTGTGGCAGGCACAGGTCAACAAGCTGCTGTAGGAGGCCTCTGTCCACCCCATAGTGCTCCACCATCCCCAGCCCATGTAGCCCCTGGTAAGTCACCCTCGGTCTATAAAGTCTTATGTCACCCCAGTAATGGGTTGTTTGGCAGCATACACATCCTCACTGCCCCAGCCTCCTGCACATGTTGGTATATGTTGCCTGCTGCAGCCCGTCTCATTTGGTTGGACTGTGTCGTGAAATGTCCCCACAGGTATACACCAGTGGTGTAGAGTGTGGACGAAACCTGAGTGTATGCTGTTTGCTTACATTACCGTACTGTTCATGTGCGGGCTGGCCAAGTCATTTACTGATTGTGCTGATCAACACCTGTTTGTGCAGCCTGTACACCCTGACTACTCCACCGCTGCTGTCATCTCTCCCAATGTCACCAGCCAGGTATAGACACACCCCTAGCTTAGGTGTGCTAAGGCAGGAGCACTCCCGAGGCACAGTTCTGCAATGTACGTACAGTATGCCTGACCTCCCTCCCATGCTTTCAACTATATTCGAGACCTGCACCTGGCTGACTACACACATACACTCCAGGGACCAGCAGCACACTCTGGTGATAAATGTGATACACTATAGTCAACCTCATCTGCATAGTATAGTCTTGTAATGAATAGTTATATGACCCATACCAAACCTACAAATTAACAACCACTGCTCAGTGTCGCTCAGATCCGTAGACAACTGGCAACAGGTACCTTACTATCACCATATTCGATGTCCCATGGTCTTTCCAGCAACAAAATAACCGGTATCTACACGACTACATCCCGTGGCCCTGCACACTACAGAAGATGTGCATTACCACCACGCCATGGCAGATATACATAGATCCCAGGTTATCACGTACAGATATTTCAGCACAAACATTCAATAGTGCTGATGTCCCCAGACATATATGTTCACATCTATGTCCACCTCTACATCTATATATATCATATATATTATTTGTATACATATACATATATATATATATATATATATATATATATATATATATATATGTTCATAGGTTCATAGGTTCATACTAGGCTATCTGCCCGAGGGCATTTACAAGCCTAGCCCATCGTTTTGTGGCTTACGCCACCCCTTTAGTATGGGGAACTATACCCATTATTTTGCTGTGCCTCTGTCGAGCAGTGACACTGAGGTAATCCCTGGGTATATCTGCGATCTCCCATCCATTGGTCAAGATTTCTCTTGAACAAGGCCAGCGAGTGCTCTGCCTCACATATACCGGGATTTTGTTCCACAGCATAGGGAGTCTTTGGGTGATGAATCTATCCTCCAGCACGTCCTATTAATAGCCGTGTCGAGGTTTAAGTCTCCGCCCTTGTGGCTCTGATGGATCTAGATTTTTTGAGGTGAAGCATATTCATCAAATCTGGGTTTGACATGGCCTTGTATGTTAGGCAAAGGTCACCTCTGAGCAAGCGGTGGCGACTGAATAGAGCTGGAGTTCTTTCAGTCGGGCAGCATAGGACAGATTTTTGAGACCCTTTATCCTTTTGGTGAGGAACTTTTGTGGCCTCTCCAGCTGCTGCAAGTGTCGGGTCAGATACATTCTGAATGGGGCATTGTACTCAATCATTGGTCTGATGAGTGATGAGTAAAGGGAGACTATGACCTCCCTTGATCTAGATGAGAATCCCTTCATGATAAGGTGGGCAATGTAGAAGGTCTTCCTAACTACTTTAGCTACATGGGTGTCGAATGACAGACTACTATCAACCTGGGTCCCCAGGTCCCTGATAACTTCTTCTGTGCTCAGTGGATTGCCACCTATTTGGTAGCTAGGGGTAACCTTGTTTTTCCCGAAGGGTATGACTATGCATTTTTTGGCATTCAACTTTAGGCCTTGGCTCTGGCACCAGTTATCCGTTTCTGTGAGACCCTTCTGAAGGATATCTGTGTCAGATGTATTTTCTACTATGGCGCCCAGTTTGCAGTCATCTGCAAACTTTGTCAGCCATAACCCTCCTGTGTTTGCTTGTACTTCAGAAAAGTAGATGCCAAACAAGAGTGGGCCCAGGACTGAGCCCTGTGGGACACCACTTGTGACAGGCTTTGAGTCTGACATGGCGCCAGCAACTCTGACCCTGTGGGTTCTGTCACTCAGCCAGTTTGCAACCCATCTTGTAATGTATGGGTTAACATTTAAGCTGATGAGTTTTTCAATGATACCCGAGTGGGGTATTGTATCAAAGGCCTTAGCCAGATCGAGGTAGGCTGTATGGACTGCCTTTCCCTCATCTATGGCTTTGGTGACTGTTTGAAAAAGTCAACCAAGTTTAAAAGGCATGATCTGCCTTTGACAAAGCCAAACTGGGTTGGATCCAAAGTCTGCAAATTCCCTATGTCTTTATTTATGAGGTCCATTATGATCCTCTCCATGGCTTTGCAGATAAGGCTTGTCAAGCTAATGGGCCAGTAATTTCCAGGGTCAGTGGAGGCACCGCCTTTGTGAAGTGGGACCACAGTTGCAGTGCGCCACTCCTGGAGTGCGTATCCAGAGGTAAGACTTTGATTAAACAGCTGTCCTAGCTGTGGGTTTAATTCCTCATTGAGTTCGTGGAGCACACAGCCGGGGTCACCATCAGGTCCCATGGATGCTGTGTTTTTTGCTTTGGAGAGAGCAGTTCTCACTTGGGCATTGGAGATGTTTGGGGGGCTGCAATCGTTTGGTATAGATATCTCTCCTTGTGGGGAGGGGGGAGAAGTTTGCACTGAACCTGTCAGCCAGTATGTTGGCAATGTCTGTAGGATCAGTAATCTTCACATCATTTTGAACTAGTTCTGAGCATATCTGGGAGTTTCCTCCCAGGTTTCTAACATAGCTAAAGAAGGCCTTATGATTGTCTTTTTGAGTCTTTAGCTATTTTTCTCTCGAAATTTGCTTTGGATGATTTTATGAGAGCTGTTAGTTTTTACTTATAGTGATCAAGGGTGTCTTACCTTTTAAGGATTTTGCTCTATCTTGTAGTAGTTTTCTCCTTTTGTTGTAGAGTTTGTTTATGGCTGGGGTCCACCAGACTGGACGCTTACCTTTGGTACAAAGAGTCTTTGTTTTGCTTGGGATTGCCTTATCCATGCAGTCCTGCAGGTGCTGGTAGAAGGCATTTGTAAGTGATTCAGCGGCTTGAGTACTGTTTTCCGCAGGCTCGGGGGCCTTAAAGGAGACCACACTAGTCTTTAGAAGTGTGAAGTCGGCTTTGAGAAGTTCTTTACTGTGGTCTTTTTATTTCAGGTGGGGTGGAATGAGGACCTCCAGCGAGATTAGTTTGTGATCTGATCTCACCAGTGAGGGTATACTTCCGGTGTTGAACATTGTGCTCCCATGTTCGTGATGATGAGATCAAGTATGTTATCTCCTCTTGTGGGGATGGTGACTAGTTGTTCCATGGCATTTGAGTTTATGAATTCCAGGAACTTTTGGGCTAGGGTGTTTGGGCTTGAGTAGTGTTCCCAGTCTATATTAGGGTAATTGAAGTCACCTAGTATGATGGTGTTTGGTGATACATTTATCCCCTCTAGTGTTTTCAGGAAGGCCATGTGAGGTTCCTGAGTTTGTGAGGGTGGCCTGTAACATGCTACAATTTGCAGAGCAGTCTTGCCTATGGTTAATTGCACCTGGATGGTCTCCGATGCATCGTCGTTGCCACCAGTCTTGAGGTGTGGGTGTCCTTGATGAATATGGATACCCCCCCTCCTTTCTTAGTATTGTCCGGATTTTGGGGCCGGAACGCATGATATGAGGTAAAACCTGATAGTGCTGGGGTGCTCTCAGGAGCCTTGAACCAGGTTTCTGTCACAGCACAGACATCGATGTTCTCCATACTGAGAAGGGCTTCGAGTGCATGCATTTTGAGATTTAGACTTCTGGCATTGAGCAGCATTACCCTTAGTTTTTTTCCTTTTTTGTGTTCTAGGGTGGTAGGTTTAGAATTTGAGCCTTGCCTAAAAAGGCACTATGGGGTGGCAAGAGCCTTTGCCAATATCCGAATCCCAGGGTGACAGGTGCAAGCCATCCCTTGCGAGCAGCGTGGCTTGTCCAGCATGTCATCCCAGGCAGACAGACACTGGATCCCCTTTGAATGACACCAGTACTTAAGCCAATTGTTAAAGCTGATCATCTTATCTCTGTATTGTGGCATCATTCTTGGTGAAGGTAGGATACTGCTCAAGGTCAGGGTCATACCTGCCTGGGCTACATAATCAGAGAGCTCCTCAATGTCTCTTTTCATGTAGTCCAAGGAGGTACGTCTCAGGTCATTTACACCAGCGTGGACAATGACTGAGTCGTATTTGTACCTGCTGTTGAGAGACCTGAGTGCTTGCGTTATGTGGCGAATTCTAGCGCCCGACAGGCAGCTTACTGTGACCTTCTCCTTACTCATTCTGGTGAGCGGGATGTCAGTGTGTCTGACTATGGAGTCACCAATGACTAGTGTGTCTGGCATTGTGTTTGGCCTTAAGGGCTGTGACTGTTTGACACTCTGACTGTGAGGTCTATGTGTTGCAGGTGTTGTGTTCTGAGGTGGTGGTTGTTTGGGTGTCTGCTTTGGTGGCCTCTGCTGTTTTGGTAGATTTTGATCAGAGCCTCCGAGTATGTCTTTGTGTGTTTATGTGTATGATTTGAGGTTGTGGTGGTACTATGTGAGACTGGGTCTATAGTGTGTGTGGTAACCTTCTCCTCCTGACTGGTCTTGCCAGTTCTATGTTGAGAGAGCTCAGCCTCCAGTTTGGCCGTATAGTTGCATCTCTCGCATGTATTTGTGTTTTGTGGGAGGAGGAGAGGGTTGTCTGTGTACATGAGGCAATTGTAACATTGCCTCAATATTCCCAGGTTCACCAGCTGAGCAGGAGAGGACACTAGTAACTGATCCCTCGACATGCTAGAAGGAATAGACAAAAACTTTAAAAAGATTCGGGGACGTGGGTGACCGAGAAATGGGGTTTGCCTTTTGGGGTACTATCTATGACAAGAGTGCCGTATCAAGGTAATAAGTACTGTAGGAGCAAGTGCTAGGTTTAACAGATAGAGAATAGTCTACTTGGAGTCAAGTAGAGATGATCCTTTAGTTCTAGGATACGCTGATTAGATCAGTAGTATAGCTCAAGGAAGGTAGTTTTAAGGGAAAATTTGAAGAGTGGACTTTAGGTAGCCGAATAGTTTAAACCTGCTTAACCGGTGCTGCCTAGTGTGCAACAGTGGCAGCTCCGGCTAAATCGGCGCTAAAGCGCTTAAAGTGCTTTATAGCAGGGGGCTGGAAAAGACAGGAAATGACCCAAAATGGCCAATAGACTACAAGTTACTGCCTTAAACCACTCCTCTAAGGACAAACAGGCAGCTCAGTACTCCCCACTCTCACTGGTGAGTAAAGAAACTTCCCCCTGACCAAACAAGGAAAATGGAGAAACACAGGAACCAAGACAAAGCCCAGGGATCAGCAAAATCTGGTCTCTGGAACATATATATACACATACACACACACATATACATGTACACACATATGTAGATATAGCAGCTATATCACAACAGCAGACCACATGACAGCAATGCATTAGACAGGAATGAAAAGGAAACTACATGTGCCACCTGCATCATGTAGTGTTGTTACTATCAAAGCACGTGTGTTATGTTGTGTCACACGTGTCAGACCGTATCAAGGGTAAGAGTAGGGCTGCTGACAGTTACTCACCAGACCTTTTGGCGAATGTATGTGTTGACAACCCAGTGTCTTGGCAGAATATGTGGGCTGTGGACACTATATAGGTCAGTAACAAAACACACTGAACACATCCCGCAGCTAGCCACCCACAGATATCAACACATAAGGTATAACTGCCAAACACACACACCTGCCATGCCTTGGAATCGAGCACCTACCTGTCTAGCTACCACACTACACATTATGCAGTAACAGAACACGCTACCGAGTTCCAGCATCACCGCACTCCCACAGGCATACATCTAGGTGGATGACATCATCCGCAAAGGCAAAGACGCCAATAGGGAATTATGGGGAGTGAGCCATCTAAAAGCATTACTCTGTCCCCAGGCAGCTGGAAACACACGCACACACACACACACACTTGGCAGGGCTGGGAGTCAAACATACACCTAACTACCTTATCACACTACTGCATTACACAGTTACAGAATGCGCTATCGAGATTACTGGTACACAGCACTCCCAGAGGCATACTTCTAGGTGGATGACATCATCCGCAAAGGCAAAGACGCCAATTGGGAATTATGGGGGAGTGAGCCATCTAAAAGCATTACTCTGTCCCCAGGCAGCTGGAAACACACACACACACACACACACACACACACACACACACACACACACACACTTGGCAAGGCTGGGAGTCGAACATGCACCTAACTACCTTATCACACTACAGCATTACCCAGTTACAGAATGCGCTATCAAGATTACTGGAACACAGCACTCCCAGAGGCATACTTCTAGGTGGATGACATCATCCGCAAAGGCAAAGACACCGATAAGGAATGTATGTGGAGTGAGCCATCTAAAAGCATTACTCTGTCTCCAGGCAGCTGGAAACACACACACACACAGACACACACAGGCACACACTTGGCAGGGCTGGGAGTCGAACATACACCTAACTACCTTATCACACTACAGCATTACGCAGTTACAGAATGCGATACCAAGATTACTGAAACACAGCACTCCCAGAGGCATACTTCTAGGTGGATGACATCATCCGCAAAGGCAAAGATGCCAATAGGGAATGTATAGAGAGTGAGCAGTCTAAAAGCATATTACTGTCCCAAGGTAGACATAGACAAACACACGGCAGTGGTGTGAGCGGGACAACTGCCTATCTACGGAGCACTATTACAACACTACATAGATACGAGACGCGCCACAGACAGTACACCCTTTAAGACAGTCAACCAGTGTGTTCAATGTGGGAATCCATCCTGACGTGGGGTATGGACATCTGTTGCCTGGATGACCACCATTGCTATACAGGATGTCAATGGCCATGCCCATACACAGAGGCACATCACCGACACAAGGTGTCACTGGGCATGCTCACACACTTAGTATCACATGTCTGTTTGGAATGTACTGTGTGTCCATCTACACAACGGCTTACTGGACATGCTCACACACTTAGCAGTTGCAAAAGGCTGTCTTGCATACACATGGATTCTAAACACGGAAGGGCACAGTTTGGAATGTACTGTGTGTCCATCTACACAATGGCATACTGGGCATGCTCACACACTTAGCAGTAGCAAAGGGCTGTCTTGCATGCACACGGACTCTAAACATGGAAGGGCACAGTATGGTGTTACTGTCCCCACGTACACGAAGGCCACTCACATGTGCTAACCAGTACACACTCAAGAGCCATCACAGATGTCTCAGGTGCAGATCACAGAGGTAAATGCCGCATTCTACTATGTAGCCCTCAGACATCACCATGTCCTTGGACCAGCAACACACATCCATACATTACCACAACACCGTGTGACTCATGACCAGTGGACTGTACATAGGTCTGCAGCAACTGTGAAGACTACACATGTACTGACAGGGTTCCATCATGTGTTATGCAATCCAATGATACCACTGTACATAACCAGGTCGGCTCTACACATAACAGGGGCCCTGGGTCTTACACAGCTGTGACAGATGACTGTTGCTGTACACCAAAGAACACATGTTTGGATATGAAATACATGTAATCGCAGTGGATATGTGCATGGACCACACACACACCATATGTACATAGCATAGCTTTTGCTGTCCTCTGTGCAGACAAGTGGCTACAGCCATCACATGCATGCACATAGAAGGTAGGTCCATGGCTGTTGAATGCTAACAGTACATGAGGTAGCAATATTGACCGAGGAAACATTCCCTCTGTACTAGTTACCCATGACGCCCATCATATCATACAACAGTCCATGTGTTATGTATGTCATCACACATGTCCACCAATTGCAATGCATACAAACATGGCTACATGACAGGCATGTAGGACCAACACACATGTACATGTAGTGGTGTGCATGCAGCTACCATGCATGTGCAGTAGCTGATGTATGTAATTCATCTGTGCCTAACTACAACATGCAATTGCAATGCAGCACCGCACCATCATTGACACCTGTATATGGTGAAATACTGACAGTACGGTAGGATGTACATCAGGTATGGATGGATGTGTGTACATAAAGTGGTGATCCACCTTTGCAGATGGATGTTTGCCAAGGACGGCTCATAGGTGTGTCACAAGCCATCCTACTATTACATGTGCAAACAGTACGCTAAGTTACTATTACTTGATGGTGAAGGCATAAAACCTACACATCGGTCAGGGTGTTACTGACTGTAAGTCACTTGACACCTGTAATACTTACATCCTCCCATGTGCATATAGCAGCACAATTGCCGAATGTAGCGTTGGTACACATAATGTGGCCAATACTGCTGCATGTCTGTCAGATGTATCATCATATAGTAGGTGTATCATTCACAGTACTGCCATGTGTGTTTGCTTATGTGACCATATATGCCACATATGGTGGGGAATACATCCCAATTGTTATACACCCCTGTACACTGTTGTGGAGATCTGTACATACTGCAGTGTGGAAAGCATGACTTAGGCAGCAGTGGTGTGTGTATCACACACATGTCAGCTATCTGTATGTGAATGACATTTGTGGACTCCACAGTGTGTGTGTGTGTGTGTGTGTGTGTGTGTGTGTGTGTGTGTGTGTGTGTGTGTCTATGTATGTATGTATGGCTGTCTGGTGCATGGAGTGAGGGTGTATGCTACCATACAGACCAGACAATATCCCTAACCCCTCATGGTGATGCAGTCTACTACCCTGTTGATGCCATCGGTCTCAGCCTTACTGGCTATATGTACATGTTTATTCTCTGTGTCGCATCATGTAGTTGCACAGTACTGTGAGGGTGATTACCACATAGGCAGGGGTCCTCACCTCAACACTATCGAGTGAGTGTTATAGTGTTGTTGACCCCGTGAGTGTGGGCAGGTTACTGTGTGTTTCTGTGTATGTCTGTGTGTGTTCTCATCCTGTAATGTGACAGGGTATTAATGCTACACAGTGAGGCCTCATGCTATCAAGTGGCCTCTAACGTTATCATTGGCCAGACCGCTGTGTAAACCCCCCACACCATGTCAACATACCTGTGATGTAACCTGGTATGGATGTCACATCTCTAGCCACTGTAGCCTATTAAGCAGCCCACATGCTTCTGGATCAGTAGATGTGTGGACATCTGTGGTATGGTAGCCTTTCTAACAGTCAGGTTGAGGCTACATATAGCATGCTGGTATTGCCATACATGCCTGTGAGTAATCCACATTTACACATGGGAAACTGCAAACACTGCTACTTGTTGGCACATGCAAGTAGACCATAAGGAGGGAACCAGGGCATCATTACTAACATGCTGTTACTGTTGTTACCAAAATACATACTGTGAACATATAACAATGCATTATAAACCTGTACTACATGGTATGTCTGGTGTGTGCCGACAGTACGCAACTAATGTAATATACACTTCTCTGACTATTCTGTTCACCCTGTGCATCAGGCCAATTGAGCATGTCCCTGCACTGATGGTGTGGATGACAGGGATGCGGCACAGGCATCATCATATGCACAGGGTGATAATATTTGCCAGGGGCATAGGCTGCACCAGTGGATGACATCATGTGTGTGGGTAAGGGCCGGTGATCTGATTGGAAATGTGTGGACGTTATGCATGTGGGTGTTGCGGTGCCCTACAGATGTTTTTTCTGTGTGCGTGTATGAGTGCACACAGTTCTGCCTTTTGCCAGGCCTACAAAGGGGTATTATTGACAGCTCCAGATTGTACAGACCAGGATGTTCAGCTCACTGTGTCCGGCCACGGCCATGTCACCTGTGCCTGGCACTACCAGGTGGAGGTACAGATTGGCTACTGTCCGATGGCACATGTCCACTGAAACTGTGTCCCCACTGGGAATGTCCAGGGCCACATCCATGTGGCCTGCTGTGTCCTGGTGTGGATAGCGCAGCACCAGCTGTACTGCTACTGCTACTGACACTATGGGAGCAGGCATGTGAGGTGGCTCGTTCATGTTGACCTGCACTAGGTGGTGTAGCTGGCCTACGTCCACGTGGCCTATGCCTCACTCCTACCAGATGTTCCAGCACAGACAGCTCACACTCACGGATTGCCATGCCACTGTCAAAGATTCCGACCATGTCACCCAATCGCCTGTCCAGAACATCAGCAATCTGCTGTTGACCATTTGTCAATGGCTGAATGTTGTCATTTAGAGTACAGATAGCAGCCCTCTGAAGCCTCTGTTCTGCCATTCAGCATATGCCTGTGCCACCATTACAGTCTGGAACATGCGTCTGGTGACACCAGCTGCTGCGCTCTGTCCTGCAGGTGCATGTCTGCCAGAGGTCCTCCTACGAGCACCACTGGCCACATGCCTGTGTGGCACATCTGCAGTCATTACACTGACACCATGGTGTGGAGTCACACCTTCTGTAGCCACCACACATTCCTGTTCCAAGCTAACACACGCTGACTGTCCTTCCTCTATGGCCACTGGTGATGGGGTATGTGTTGGCATGAGAACTGTGTGTGGGGAAGAGGGGGACATAGCTGGGATGGCAACAATTGGCACAGATTCGGCCCCTGACAACCCTGCCTGTACCTCATGCATATGTTCATCACTGCTAGTATCTGTGGGGACACTAACATCAAACGGACCGCAGGAGGATAATGCACCTACATCACCTGTGAATGCAAAGAAAGACTCTACATTATAATAGACACACACACAGACAGACCCACACACAGACACACACACAGACAGACACAGACAGACACACACACAGACAAACACACACACACAGACAGACACACACACAGACACACCATGCATGTGATTTGACAGACGGCATGCAGCATGCATGTGATACAGCAGACGGCATGCAGCTCAGATATTAATAGTGGTAGTTAGCATACCTCCCTGGGTTGCACACAACAGCAAGCAGGTGTCATATCAGTAGCCATGCAGTTCACACAATCATGGTAGTAAGCATGCATCCCTGTGATACACCATGTGGACCAGCACAGGTTAACAGTACACATGGCTGAAGTGACCTTGACATGTAATCTGCTGACGTGTGCATTGACATGCATACATGTCTGACACAATGGTGTCCTGACACATGTACAGCATTGTAATGGGTATCACATTGCAGTGTTGTCTGTATGCCCTACAGATAGAATGCATGTTTAGCAAATGTGCATGAGCATGGAAGGATAGTGTGAGGTGTCTACATTGCTATACAGTGTGAAGTACAGACACTGTGTCATATGTGCATGGCATCATGAGGCGTCTATATTGCTATACAGTGTGTAATATGCACACATTGCATAGCCATAACTGTGTACATACACATGACATAACTGTGGATTATGACCCACATTGCTGAGGTGTAGATACACCAAACCATGCTGTGTCATGTGACAGGTCACTGGAAGACCTACGGATGACACCCCTGTACAACTACTACAGAGTCTTAGCTGCCTGGCAACCATGTCCACACATGGCAGACTTGTCTATACACCATGTCCCACATGACATTGATGTACCACACACACAAGGTGCACGGCTGACGGTGATGTCCTACAGCAGCAAGGGAAATGTACGGTATCTGTGCCTGATGTGGTGTCAACATCTGTGGAAGCTGTACAGGTGACTACTATCATGCTATGACACAGTCGTGATGTTCAACACATCTTATATGGTCGACTTACGTGACACCTCCACTAGCTGTGCACAAGCTTTTAGGATGTCCAGTGTACCACATCAACTGTATAATCAGTCAACTAAGGCTATAGTTGGACCATGCGTGGACAATGTGCAACAGGATGTATACACATCACATCTACTGTGTGGCTACATGTCTCTGGCCATCCTCCATGGCCATGTGTGAACATGTGTTGGCCAAATGTTTGTGATGGCCATCTATCTCACATGTCTGTGTAGTCCCATATGACATACACCCATAGATGTCAGATATGTCACCATCCAGAGGGCTATGCAGACAACGGGTTGCATGTTTGGTATGTGGGGTATGTGTTATGGGATAGTGTGACAATATTGCAGCCAGAACACTACATGTCTGGGACATGTCAGATGGCACATCACAATGTGTGCACTCATTGCAGGGGCATATAACACAATGGTGACTCTTGTGTGCTGCTCATATCCCAGCTCACTGTGTGGTACTGTTTGCGTACCACACATGTGTTGTTCCAATGTATAGTACATATGCCTACATTGAACAACACCTCCAGCATGGTATGCACAGCTGTCCACACATGTAGCAATGACAGATACTGTGGTTTCATGTCAGTGTTTCATTTCATTTGTATATATTGCACATGGGTAGCCAGTGTGAATTATGGGAGATGCGACCTGTATATCATGACTGGACCATACATCATGTGTACATGTGTTAACTGGCCACATGGTGAATAGATATATGCATTAACTGGCCACATGGTGAATAAATATATGCATTAACATGCCTGATACCGATGACAGTCTCACCTGCAACGGACTGATGTCTGTGCGGCATGCCAGAGGTACCTGTATAGGGGTGACACAGCAGTTTGAACATTATTCATGACTGTATGACAGCCACAGGGTGCACTGTGCATGTTAACACATTCGCCTGTACAATAGCATATAGTATGCACATGTGTGCATACACAGGGTAGCATACTGTAGTATGCGGCATGTGTGTAAACATACCTTGCATATGATGTTACATTACATATTGTACAGTGACACATGCAACTAAATGGGATATAATAGTCATATGTGCAGTAGTGACTTACCAGGCAACTCCAGGCTCATTGGTTGGGAGACACCCACCTCCACAATGGCAGCTAGTGTTTGTGGATGCTGTTCTGAGGGTGTCCCCAGGCTGGCCAGTAGCTCTTCGGTGGGTGTGAGTGGGGGCTGGGTTGGTGGCCCACCACCTGTTCCACCTTGTTCCCTGGCGATTGCAGTGGCACGCTGTTTTTCATGTTGTATCAAGTCCATGCAGTGTCTGCGCACCTGCTGGTAGGTGCATTTATGGCCACCCACATCATTAACCCTCCTGCGAAGGTCCTGCCACAGGTCATCACACTGCTGGGCATGCTGTGGCACATGGTTGAACAACACCTCATAGTTCTCATGGAGGTACGGGATGAGGACATCATCCTTCTGGTGGCTGTACGCTGGCAGGCGTGAACGAGGCATTATCTGGAAGACATAATGATGGTGACAGGTCACAGTATCACAGAGATGTACAGAGATACAGCTGCACATACATTTGTATTAAATCTAGTACATCTGCACAGTTATCTTTGCAAAGCATCATGACACTGACATGGTTGTGTCACACACATGTAACACCTGTTATGCATTGGATATCATCACCATATATGTGTGTCACCTCATTACATTGTTCATACTCCATGTGAATGCTGTCTTGATGTGGGCATGTCTGTTTGCCTGTACTGGCGTTCTTACCTATCAGCACATGCATGGATGTGTCCACAGTGATGCTGTTGACCTTGATGCTGTGTATATGTCACATATCAACACATACACTGCCTTAATGGACATGAGCAGTGACAATGCACACATACACATGGAACCTTTACATGCATGTGTTTTGCCATATATATCTACACAGCACTGTACAGCAGTTCAACATCCTGCCACGGATCGCCTGTGTTGCACATGTGATAAACATGGGACAATGGCTAGCTAGACGTCATTCGCAGGGATGGTTATCAACTATAGTATGTACGGGCAAGGTTTCCTAGCTGTATCAGACAGCCATTTTGCCACCGTGAGGTGCATCAGTGCCACATTAATGATCCAGACAGTTAATAATACATCTACCATGCGGTCATCACACCATGTATGACAGAGATGACATGTGCCGCTTTGATGGACAGGGTTGCATGGTATGGCGGGAGTATGTAACATGTATGGCATAGGGATCTGTCCAGCATGTGGCGATCCTTGTAGTAGGACGGTGGCTGTCCATGACATATGTCTTTCAGATCAAGATATGTACGTGTAACATGTCCAGCATCACAGTGTAGCACATGTCTTTATGCAAGGTAGCCAGCATGCTGCTTAGTGGAAGTGAGGATTGTGAAGGCTGGTATCGCCCATCCACACATGGCCAATACCCCTTAAAGGTGATATGTGATCCAATATTGGTCACCCGAGTGCTGAGTATGCCTGTCCAATGATCTCCATGCTCATGGATGGCACCCTGTCATGACATGGGTGCCTCATATGACTACCTAATAGGCCTGGAGATGTCACCAACTCAGGGAGGTGAACTGCACAGGACCATCCCTTACACAGTGTCCATAATGTTGACCGCTGCCTAGGTGGTAGTTAATGGGTGCAGGGTTATTCACATAGTGGTGACAATGCTATTATCAGCTGTCAGATTGTGCACATATGTCACACACCTCACCCACAAAGCCCATTCTGTATGTTTTCCACAACACTGAGACAGCTATTGCTCCTAGTTCATGGCCATTCACATCCTTACATACACAGATGCCTCCCATTTGTCTGTGTGGTATGGGCTATAATGAGGGGGAGTACAAAACATTAACCCTGTTTTACTGTAGCTGCCACTGGTGTGATATGCACATGTCACTCTGACACCTTTTGTAGTGTTGATTCTGTCAACAGGCCACTGGTAGAACACTCCTGTGACATACGAAGGTACATCTAGTATACTCAGTGTAGCTGGAACACGATATGGATGATGATGTCCTATGACCTGTCACAGGTATGCTATGTAGTGTGAAATCATCCGTACTGTCATCTACTTCTGTACTGCTAACATCTACATTGATAAAGGTTCATAGACTTGCAGACCATACTCAGCAGGGTAATAGTGCAGTGCCTCCAATTATGACTGTCGTCTCCACTTGTGGGTTGCAGTGGGCTGATATTATCCAACACCCTATATCTGTATTGCATTTTCATGCTCAGCACTTGTTCAGAACTTGTGAGCACTTCATGAGCTACTAATTACTATAGCACCCATTCCAACTCATTTCTTACAAGTACACTATCTGTCCTTACATTTCCAGCTTGCTTACAGTACAACAGCTATTGTACACACGTAACTCGCATATCTTGTGAGACATGGTTGAATATACAGGCATGTCCGACTGTCACTTACCAGTGCTATTGCCTGTCTATATGATGAATATGGTGAACATGTGGCAAAAGAGCAATTGTCTCATGTACACAGTCAATGCTCACCTCCCAACATATGACACTACAGTCTGTGGGAGATGCACATATGTAGCCATGCTGGGGGTAATGCTCTCACCAACCGAGACTGAACCTGACATTCATGTGGGGACGTGTAACATTTGCAACACACCCCACTCATCACATAGTCTCACAAGATCTCCACCACCACAGGCCACACATAGTATGAGTACGACATTTGCAGAACCTCTCCATACTCTGTGTAGGCACCAGAGGCAGCCCCCATCACCAAACACAACAACAATTACTTATAGCCCACAGACTCATGTGTGCCCATCAAATACAGCCAATAGGGTGTTATAACATACCCAACAGACCAGTCATAGGTGACTCTGTAGGCAGTCACACTAATGTCCCACTCAGCAGGCTACACAAGGCGATAGTCGCTTACATCTAGCTGTCGGGTAACTGGTTCTGCAACATAACCTATGCACCCATGCCACACCTCACCAGGTACAATTTGACTGTCATTCTCCATGTTAGTGTGACTGCCCTGAGATGTAACTTCCCAGACTACATGTGCAGGGACATGCAATAGCTCTCCGGTCTTGCAGCCCAGAAGGTATCGGCCAAGCTCTAGGGAGCATTCTGCATTCATCCAGACTAGATACCACTGTACAACAACTGACTGTTTCACTTCAACAGTTGCCTATGCTTCTGCTGTCATTCCAAAGGCATCCAGTATCTGTCCGCTTTGAATGACATGGTCAACAAAACACGATGCTTTGGCACAGATGACCTGCACCTGTCAGCCCTGGCAGTACAGATAACATGTAAGGCTCTTGCTGCTCCTATACTGCCTGTCTTGCACAGTTTCCAATAGCATTCACCACCAGAATGGGAACAGGCAAGCAAAACATGGGGTCATGTGACTCAATGCTTGACATCATCTCCGACGCATGCAGGTAAGGCACTCCTTATAATGGACCACTTCAATATCTCTGCAGTGACTGGGACCTGCCTCTAGGCTCTGCAGAGCACACTTGCACTGACAGGTTATATGCAGACCACACCTTTCAGTCATGTTACCTGGACCGGAACACCCACAGCTGAGGTGTATCCATATTTCACTATGTTGTACACACCTCCTGGCTGGTTACTTAGCACAATGCATCAGAGGTGATCCACGTGCAACTAACTGTGGCCAGATCTGCTATACACATTGTAACATGCTATGGATTCAACAACATACCCCATGGTTACCGGCCCTCATTTCTTGGTGTACTAGACAGTAGGGTTCAGACAGGTACTACTGATGTGCGACTGACACTACCCCACACTTAACTGGGATAGCTACTCATGTACCGACACATTAGGCCAATGCTGTCCTGGATTCATAACCTCCAATCGGCTGGATCAACCCATACACACCACCACCAAGACCAACAATATCCTAGACATGGACATTACCAACATGTCACTGGTGTTCCACACCTGGGGTTATCCCCTCGTTGGTAGTTTCTGAACATATGCTAATCACCCTTGTTATCCACATCCTGGCACCACACCCTTCACGGCATACACAGTACAAGATTAGTACAACACCTACTACAGACGTCTTATGACAGCAGTAGTAAATGTCATGATACCAGTGCAGATGGACAATGCACATACAAACGCTGAAACATACCCCAGTGCACTTCATTAGCACTTACACGACTGCATGGATCATGCTATTCCAAACAGAACCATGATGGTACCCACCAGATAATGGACGCCACTCTGGGGGTCCAGTTCCATGGACATAATGTACAACAAAAGGTGGAGGCTGTTGCAAAGTGGAGTACAATCCCATGGGTGGGGTAGCTCACTGGTTAGCCTCAGTAGGGCTCTGTGATCCCTTAGCACATCCTCCAAACCTAGCTACGTAAACATTACTGTGACACATTCCAGGGTGTACCACAAAGCATTATGGAGATATGTCAGTAGTCATTGGCAATACCCACATCTGCTCTGACATACGATGGTTACTCAGGAACATTACAGAACCGAGTGATGTTGGCAACATCCTGGCAGATGGGTTCAATGCTAACTTTGCACCCTCTCACTCCCTACAGGGCCATAATCCATGCAGGAACATTGCGGGGTCCCTGCGGTCACAACTACACAGTTCCAACCTGCACTCTCTAAGGCCTGGAACACAGACTCCATGTGACCGTCCAACATCCCAGGCTGTGATTTACACAAACCTCAGAATGACATGTCTCCCCACTTGGCCACCAGATTCACTAATAGCCTTGTATCAGACATTGTCGCCCCTGAATGGTGCACAGCAACAGTTATCACACTCCACACAGGTGGCACCACAATGAACCAGAGGGACTATTGACTTATATGCCGGACTGGACTGTTCTGCAAGGCTATGGGACACATCATCATGGAAGTCATTCACAGAGACATTGGCAGGCTCCAGACCTTTGATGCCACCCAGGTTGGACTTGTTAGGGCCAGACCATGGCTCCTACACCTGGTGGACTCCTTTGATACAGTTACCAGGGTAGTTGATGACGGTAAGGGGGTCCACACAGCCTACATTGTCCTCTCATTGGCTTTCAGCACTGTTCTCCATTCTGGTATTGACAACATACACATCCACTTGCACATCGATCCCTATGTCTCAGGATGTTATGCAAAGTGGCTCACGGACAAGACCCACACAATGAGGGTAGCATACCGTAGTACCTACTGTATTTCAGTTACACTTGGCATACCACAGTCCTCAGTCATAGGGCCCCTCATGTTCAGTATATGCTTCCCTGAGGTACAGGCTAGCACAGAGGGACTTTCCCTGACTAGGTTTCCAGACAACTGCATACAAGGCGCCATGATTGATCCACCAGCTGATACAGACTCCCTCCATAAGTGTGTCACTGTGACGGATACCTGATGTCGATAACATGGCCTCAAGCTGCATGACACATGGTGCATGAACATCCCCTTTGGATTACACCAATCACCCACTGACTATCACATAGGTGGTAGTCCCCTACATACATGCGACATTATACGGGATCTTAGTACACACGTATGTAGCACCCACTCCTTTGATAACCTTATTGCCAATGTGGCGTGGATATCCTCCTACGTGGCCACCCTTATCTGTACTGGGTTTGTAGCTGGAACAAAGGCACCCATTGTACCTCTAAACTCCTGACGTATACACACATTCAAGGGTACAACACCCCATTTAGGGTGTACCTTACAGAGCAGCAACGGCTTTACATACCACAACATTAACACACCATGAGGATTATTGAGCTCTGAAGGTTGACGTATGCGGCAGAACTACGGACACCATGACTGTACACATTTCCATACTGCATACTCAGGGGTGACCTCTGCTGAACATACAGGGCCAATGTCCACAACAATATTCATGGATATACTCCACATAAGCGACATAAGCAAAAGCCACTGAGAGCAACATGCTCATGGATATGTGCACAAACGCAATGATGAGTGGGATGTGCTTGAGGGTTACATTCCCAAACCAGACACTCACCATGCTTTGGAACATGATTCCTATGTACATCACACAGGGACACTCAGTAGCACTGTTTATGAGATACCTCACTTGGTGGATGGGAGACACACATGTACGCCAGGGATCACTGTAGTGGCTGTACTGTGCAGAGGTGCAGGTAACACATGGCTCTGCTGATCACAGACAGGACACTACCCTAGAGAGGTGCTGCTGGTGTAAACACTGTAGTTGGGCTTACACATAGACTTGCCAGACAGCATAGTACCTCATTATGAACCTGTGAAGCTATTACATGTCCTTTGTGCATGGTTCATTGAGTATCTCTTCCATTTCGATTAGCTATCATGCTGTTACAGTGTCCCGTGACTACAAGCCATGTGTATCCTGTTATTGTGTATTGTACATGCCAATGGACAATACCTTTTGTTTGCATGATATAACTGTTATGCTGTGTAGAATATCTGACATATCTACTTATAATACTGTACATTACACATATTTTACATATTATCCCATAATGCAAAGCATACTTGCACAGCAGGACCACCTTAGGCATGTTATTGTCGTTATATGCCTATACACATGCCTACTGTGACAGTATAGCAACATAAACTATCCCCTGCTATGGCACATACTTGTTGGACATACCCTACCACTGATGGCGGGTGGTGTGGAATTGTTCTGTTTAAAGCCCTCATGTAGCATCCCTTGTGGTGTCTGTGATGTTTACCTTGTGGCCCACAGCAGGACACACAATTTCTACAAGCATTACTATGCTCAGCAAGACATCACTACATAATACCTTTTCCCACTTTATGCATTGTGGACACTTTTAATTAATACAAAACAGGCTATACATACACTAACATACTGAGTGTTCTACATACCTTGCTAGCATTCTGAACTTTCGTAAATATCTTTCTGACACCTTTACTGTTTAAATGGTTCTATGGTATGAGCATACGGTTTGAATGTCTGGCAAGTCATCCTTATATACGTCAATACCTGTAACATGTGGTTTCCTGCCGCCAATTGGTGTTCCTGAGTAAATTATTACATGCACATCAGCTGTGCAGCTACTCCATTCACCAATTACGCAGCAACAGTGGGGTATAATTGAATTCTCCACTTGGGCATTGCCCTTTTGCCCTACCTTTGGGGAGACGGCCTGTATGTGTTTTGTTGTGTGGAATTGCAACTGCTATTTGTAGAAACATGGATATTTTGGATTCATGTCCCCCGTGGACTGTGTGTGACGGCTAGAGTATGTGGTTCTACATGTGAGTGTACCTGTCATCTCAACCATCTGATAAGGGACTATTGCAAACAAAACCTGCAACATTGCCGTCTGTTCCATTATACAACAGTTACGATTTCACATGGCGCCTTTACAAATGTGTCTCTCACAAGGTATGTTAACGCTTCTGCAGATGTAATTGAGTGAGTGGATGTTTGTGATGTTATTACAGTCTGTATTGCTATTGTTTCATGTGTGGGAAATGTAGGTGGGTGCCACATAGCATATACAGGTTTGTGGGGACTGCATTTCTACTTATTCTATATAGGTGTGTGGGCTCCTTCCCTAATTGAAGACCTATCAATTAGTAGACTGAAACTATGGTTGTTACGGGCTTATACATTGGGCCATTGTTAATTGGTTTCTATATAGTATGCAGGTGAGGTTGATACTTCCATACCTCCGGAAATACAGCGATATGTAAAGGAATGTTACTAAATGACAGCTGTCCCGTGTATTTCTGTCACAGATATTTGCACTCATTGCAATTGTGTTGGTGACTGAACCTCTTTGGCATGGGTTGCCACCTTTTCAAATGGCCATAGTGGGACATTTGCAGGACACACATTGGTGTTTACAGGCTGACACATACCCATGGTCAGTTCACAGGATAGCACATACTTTTATCCTGAATACATGCTTATTCTTGTAGCACTTTAGCTACTTATCATGTTTCATGTAACATTTACATTTTTTAGATATAGGCATAACTATTTAATGCAACTATTACATAATATATGGGACATAATTATGTCCTACAATCTTGGACATTTGCCCTTTTTAATATTTTTTGTCAGGACACAACTGCCCAGGTAGGGGCTGTCCCTCTTAAAGTGGGGCAGGTGGTAACCGTATGCCTATGGCCAACTATAACCACACCTACCGTAATGATCTACCCCTGAGTTAGCACTAACAGACACACGATGCAAACACACACACACACATTACAGTCCCACAGAAACGCACACTGCACCCTCAACACACACATACACAGACTATGGCAATCACAAACACAGTTGAACACAGTACCTACGTGGATCGCAACACTGGCAGCGATAACTAAATGTCCCTCAATATCGTGATAATATTACATGCGGTTCTAGTGTTCCGGTACTGTGTTCTTTCGGTCTTTCAGCCTCGTGATTCCGCGTGTCGGTATGTGACACATTCCATAGTTGGCAGTATCCTATTTATTTGTACCTCCATGGTTGTGTACATGTCGTTGACCTATCTACATATTTGCAGATCTAGGTGAATCCGTATATATCAACATATATCTCTCTATCACCCTTTCTATCTCTATTATGTATATGTGTATATATATATATATATATATATATATATATATATATATATATATATATATACATAACCATATATATATATATATATATATATATATATATATATATATATATATATGACAGAGAGTGACAGGCAGAATACACCTTTCATTGTGTACATGTCAGTGTATACTGTTACCTGGACTCTGCACGTTTGTGTTTGAACCTGTCACATTACACACCTGCCGTTGGTACATCTTGGGTAGCTTAGTGTTAGGTGATTGTGTACATGATTGCGTGTTCTACTCCTGGCAGTGGTCATTTTACCCTTCAGAGCAGGCACTATTAGTACAGGGGTGAATAATGCTGGTTTCACCTGTTCTGGACATCATTGACCGTGATCTGCGCGATATTCAGAGAAGCTGTCAAAGGAAAAAACTTCAAAGACCAATTCACGTTAGGTTCAAGCAAGGCACCCTTTATTACTTGCAGCAAGGAGACAAAGCATGTATTGCACAAGGTTTGTCTAAATGATTAATGACTAGTAGGTTATACTTATACAGTTCTCTTCCTGTCACAGAAAATGTTGCATTCTATTGCTGACTTAGTTAGACACAGCTTTCTGTATGTTCTACAAAAATATTGTTAGACTTATTTCTGACCAAGTTAAAATATCTGCCATTCTGCAAAAACATTTTGAGAAAAACAACCTGGCCTTGGGTTTATGTCAGTCCATTTCAGCATTTCAATTCTTCTATTGTACTGTTCTAATATATGTGTTACATTTTACCTAGATTCAAGGTACATTTCTAGCTTCAGTACAAGTAATGCTGACTACGGTTTAAACTTTCAAGCATCTATTGTTTTCTTTATCAATGGCTTCTAGCAGCTGCATGTTTTCTCATGTCATAAGCAGAAATCAATATTCCTTTGTTAATTTTCATGACATTAGCAGAAATGAATTACTTCTTGTTATCTGCTGACATTAGCAGAAAATAGAATGTTTCTTGTTAAGTTTCTAATGGCTGTGCAGATTCATGCAGTATGAACAGAATAAATGTATTAACCCTTTTAAATCTCGAATGCACTAAATGCACTAAGCATGCATATTACTATTACATATTTTTCTAACATTTCCCCCATTTTAATACTTTTATTCTACTTTCAAGATAAGCATAAACAGTTTTTCTTCCCCTAACCTCTTCCTACTCAGGATTTGCAGTTAAGAGAATCATTCAGTTTAAACTTATGAAAGCATTTTCAGATTTTTAACAATTCTTCAAGTTCAGCACCTTGGTATAATGTTTCTGAAACTGACATGTCTATAAAGTCTTTAATCAGTCTTTTCATGCAGGGGATGCAGCAGCACACACATACCACCAGTAGGATCATTCCTACACAGATGGCAATCAGGATGTTCATCAGGATACTGCCCCACCCCCCAAACAATCTCTGGAAAAAGTTCGTCAGTGGATTTGGTCCTGGTTTGGTCAAAGCTGACACCTGCTGAATTACCTCAAGATGATTGTCTATCTCGTGTTTATGGTCAGGAATATACAAACAGCACTCCTCCTGGATTAAAGCACACATAGCTCCTCTCACCGCTAGGGTGAAGTCGAGAGCCATGCGGTTTTGAAGCACTATAGTTCTCATGGCAGTCAGTTCATCAGTCACCAATTCTGGGGCAGAAAAAGTTGCATTACTCATTATTTTGAGAAGTTTAGACAATTTTCTCAGTTTCCAGATTGATTTTGTTGCTCCATATGCTGGCAGTACACCTGTCCGTGAGATAACAGTATCACTCAAGTCCATATGTGACAGTCCATTTTTCCCTAAGCCCACAGCATGATGATTTTTCCAGCCCACATTAATTTGCCCCACTGGATTGACAGGCTTCTTGATTTTTCGTCGAACATTCTGAATTTTCCCTTGAGGTAAAACTGCTGTGTGTCGTATGGCCGGAACCAGGTACCCCAAATAACAACTGCTGGACCAATTCTCAGGTAACCACTTGTATGCTTTCCTACCACATACAAAATAACAGTCTTCTACTTTGGTAGTAACTTTACTATGTCCTGGCTCTGGATGAAACATTTTTTTTGTCTATCATAGACAGTTGTCTATAAAGGTCAGCATTATGTTTTACTTCACCAGTTGTCCTATGCATCAGTTCAACAAATGAATCATAGCTTGTGTTGCAATAGGATCCTGTGTTATCAGTCTTATTGTAGCATCTATAAGGAACAGTCACATTGCAGTTGCTCCAACCCACCTGAACTGTATCATTTTTGTAAAAACACACAGTCACCTTCTGTCTAACAGACAAGTGCAATGCTACTTTATCTTGTGCTGTGACATCTGATGTATCATAGACTAAGTTTTCCCAGGTCTTGTTGGCTCCTAGGGGGACTGAAGTTAACAACAACCCCCCGTATGCTGTTGGCAAAGCTGTGCAAATCCAGCAATTTGAAACATTGAAGGTCTCAGCATACACATATTTGATTGCCTGGTAAGTGTTGAAGTTTGGGTGCCACTCTGCGTACAACTCTGCATGCTTGTTCAGTCCAGTTTGTGTGGCTGAGAAAAGGAATGGCCACAACAAAAAGATTATCGTCACTAGTACAGTCAACAGGATGGTTATGCAATACTTCTGAGGAAATGATTGTTCTGCATTCCTGTTTTCTCCGACTCTTCTGAATAGGTACATTTGGATCTTACTGGATTTTGTCATCTTTATTTCAGATGTGTTCTTACTCTCTGCCCTAATAGGACCTTCAGCACCAATGGTTTCTTCACTGGGGTTGAGACGGATCAGTCCTATTGATCTGACCCCCCTTTGTAGCCAGACTTTGTTCTGAGGGCCCCGATGGAGAGGTAAGATTTTTGTCCAGTTCAAAGTTCTTAACAAGTTTGCAGTGCGTCAGGTGGATCCACAAAGCTCGCTCTGCTATCTTGACTGCAGTGGGTGTCGAAAGAAGCACCTGGTAGGGACCTTCCCACCTTGGCAATGACCAATTCTTCTTCTTGACAACTTTTATCCACACCCAGTCCCCGGGTGTCACTGCCACTTCTGATGTCTCGGTTTGCTTTCTATCTGAAACAGAATTTGACTGCAACAGATGTTTAGAATTCATGACTTTCTTCATATATTCAGCTGGTGTAAAATCAGCTTCCTGGTCTGATGACATGAAAAGTTTCCACTGGGGTATATAGTAAGCCCTTCCAAATAACCTTTCAAAAGGAGTCAATCCTTTTGCTGTAGGGACAGTTCTCATGCTCAGCAGTGCCAGGGGTAAACAGTATATCCAATTTTTTCCTGTCTCAGTTATCAATTTTCTCAATTTGTTTTTTTAATATACCATTATGCCTTTCAACTAGCCCTGCAGATTGTGGATGGTATGCACAATGATTTTTTAAAGAAATATCAAAATGCTTACTTAACTGCTGTATTGTTTGGTTTACAAAGTGTGTACCATTGTCACTGTAGATCCTTTCCGGAATGTCGAATCTAGGGATGATTTCTTTGACAAGTATTTTTGCCACCGTGGCTGCATCTGGATTTTTGGTTGGAAAGGCTTCCACCCATCTGGAAAACATATCTACAATAACAAGACAATACTTCTTATTTTCACATTTGTTCAATTCTATGAAATCCATACAGATAGTGTCAAACGGATATAGTGGTGTAGGGAAACTCCCTTGGTTGGGCTTTAACGCCCCTTGTGCATGATGTTTCTTACAAATCTGACATGTCAAACAAAATTTTTTAGAGTAGTTTGTAAATCCGTACGTTGTGAACACCTGGTTCACCAGCGGTACCATCCCCCCTGTTGAGACATGGCACTGCCCATGGCTCAACAAAGCTGCATATCTAAACAAATTAGATGGTAGTATCGGTTTCCCTTCTCTAGAGATGTACAGCCCCTTTTTGAGAATTGCTCCTTGTTTTACCCATCGTTGTTTTTCAGCTTGTGTAGTGAGTGTCTGCATTGTTTTTAACATTTCTAAGTCTAAAATCTCAGAAGGTTGTAATTCCTCATTTAAAAGAAATACTTCTGTGGCTGCTTGTTTTGCAGCTGTATCAGCACTCGCATTACCTTTTGAAATCCTATCTTGTTGCTTGGGGTGAGCTGTGCATTTACAAATGGCTACTTTCTGAGGTAACTGAATACATTCTAAAAGATCTAAGATAAACTGTGCATGATTTATAGGTTTGCCAGTAGATGTTATCATTCCCCGGTTTTTCCACTGTTGCGCAAAAACATGTACAGTAGAAAAAGCGTACTGACTGTCAGTAAAAATGTTTACACATTTACCCTTTGCTAAGGTACATGCCCATGTCAAGGCAATCAATTCTGCTGTCTGTGCAGATAAGTTGTGTGGTAAAGGTTTTGCTTCTATAATTTCAGTATCAGAAACTACTGCATATCCTACTAGGTTCTGTCCTGCAGGACCCCTTTTGCACGAGCCATCCACGTAGTATGTCACCTCGGCATCATCCAAGGGGACATCCGTGAGATCTTTTATAGTTAGTGTCTTTTGCTCAATTACCTGCAGGCAGCGGTGTGGTGTGCCGTCTGCAGGGGTTGGGAGCAGAGTAGAAGGATTCAAAGTCATGCATCATTCAATTGTCATGTGAGGTTGGCTCAACAATATAGTCATACAGTAGAGATGCCTAGCAGGGGAAAGATATGCCACCTTTTCTTGTAGTAAAATAATCATGACTGCATGAGGTAGTCTCAAAGTGAGAGGGTGGAATAAGACTAATGAGGCCGAAGCCTGTACTGCCATTGCAGCTGCAACTACTGCTTGTACACAGTGGGGTAAGGATCAAGCCACTGGGTCTAGTTGTCATGAATAGCAAGCAATGGGGCATTGCTTATCCCCATTCTGCTGTGTTAATACTGATGTCATGTAACCCTGCTTACAATCTACAGTTTGGAAAAAACGTTTATGGTAGTTTGGTAAACCCAGAACTAATGAGGACGCTATTAACTGCTTCAGTTTGTAGAAAGCAGATTCTGCGTCTGGTGTCCATTGTAACAAATCCTGCGCTGCCATAGGCTTCTTATATATGAGGTCAGTCAGAGGTGCAGATTCCAAAGCATAGTTTGGAATCCAGCTCCGGCAAAAATTAGTTGTACCCAGGAAGGACATCACTTCCTTTTTGGTAGCGGGTTTTGGTGCTTGCAAAATTGCTATCTTTCTGTCCTCATCTAATGTTCTGCCTTTCTTGGATATTAAATATCCCAGGTATTTAACTTGTTTTTTCCAAAGCTGCAGTTTACTTTTATTTACCTTATGTCCTTCAGCAGCTAAGAATTGTAGAAGTGCTATGGTATCTTCTCTACAATCCTGCTGGGTGGGGGCTGCCAGCAAGATGTCATCAACATAAAGTAAAATCTGACTGCCTCTTGATGGGGTGAATCCCGCCAAGTTACTTGCCATTTCTTGTGAGAATATTGTTGGACTTTCACAATATCCCTGTGGTAGTCGCGTATATGTATACCTTTTCCCCTGAAATGTGAATGCAAACCAATACTGGCTGTCAGGGTGTATCGGTATAGAAAAGAATGCATTGCTAATGTCTACCACAGAAAAATACTTCTGTTGAGGTTTTAAATCATTCAACAGGGTGTGTGGGTCTGGCACTGTGGGTGCCCTTGGTATTACTGCATCATTTACAGCTTGTAAATCTTGGACCATACGCCATTCTCCATTTGCTTTTTTGACTGGAAAGAAGGGTGTGTTACATGGTGAATCAGGAGATTCTACTAGTATCCCTCCTTTAAGGAAGGCTGTTACAATAGGCTTTATCTCTGCCTCTGCATCTTTTCTTAAGGGATACTGTCTCTTTTGTGGTCTAAATGCTGACTTTGGCATGATAGTAACTGGTCCTGCTGTACGAATAAGTCCTACATCTGACTTTCCTGTTGACCAGAGAGTCTCTGGTATATTTTGTAAGGCATTTTCTTCCTCCTTTAACAGGAGTGTCAGTCAGCTGCCCTCACCAGACTGTAAGTGCCCAGCTGGGTTTGTCTGAGTTATCCAATTCAACTTCTGTATTTGTATTTCCTGTTCTGACAGTTCTAGTTCTGTTTGTTTTTCCCATCTCATGACTTTTTCTCCTAGGTCTGCCCATTCTATATTTCTGTTTTTGTTTAGGCTAACATGTGGTAATCAATTATATTTATAAAGTGCAAAGAACTCCTGGGGCAATGAACAGCTGGCAACACTGTTCCCTTCTGTGTCCCAGTACAGGTTACGCAATATCAATCTGTTTGCATGATTCTTAAACAATTCTTGCTCATATTCCTTATCAGGTCCTGGTGTATTACAATAATACAGGGTATAGTGCAACAGTTGTTGCTTATCAATGTCAAGGGAGGGGAACTTGCTGATGGCTACATTCATTAACTCTTCGGTTACAGTCCCTGGACCAGTCGTAACCAAGTCCTGGCTGTACCAATAAAACATTTCACCCTCCGATTGCACTGCAAAGGTATCAATTTGTCGCTGTGCTTCCATACCCTGCATGGTTGGGACTACTGCTATACCAAATAGCTGCATGAGGTCTCTGCCCAAGATGTTCACTGGGCATTTTGCAGAAACAACAATTTTGCTTTTTTGTGTCAATCCTGAAACTGGATCAGTTATTGCAATGTCACGGGAGAGAGGCTCCTGATACAGATGTCCATTAGTTGCTTTGACCAATATGTAATCAGGTGTCTCTATGTTTTCTGGCAGTTTGGAGGGATGTATCAGGGTTCGTGATGCCCCTGAGTCACACAAGAATTTGACTTCCCTCCGTTCTACCAAGATTGTAACTTCTGGTTTCGTGTCTGCTAAATAAAGCTCCAAGATCAATAAGGCTAGGTCTAATATTTCATCTTCTTCATTGTCACTTACTTCCTGCACTTCCTCTACTCCCTCTATCACATTCTCATTTGTCCCTTCTTCGCTAGCCCCTTCTAGTGATTCCTGACTACCATATAGTCAGTTCTCACCCTCCTTCTCTTCCGTTGTTGCCTTCTTGTTTTTCTTGCAATCCCTTGCCAAATGTCCATTTTTACCGCATTTAAAACATTCTCCCCTTTTCTTTCACCCTTCAAAGTCCTCTGATCATCTTTCAGATTGTTTGTTTCTTTGTGCATTTTTCTTGCCCTTTTTCCCGGACTGTACTACATAAACATCTGCTCCATCTTCTACAGAAAATATTTGAGCTTTCTTTTCCTTTTTGCTATTAAAATGCCTTTCGGCATGCCTAGCACATTCAAGCAATGATTGTAACCTGCTTGTACGATGATCTACCATGTGTTTTGTAATAAAACTGCTTATAGGTGCAATACTGCCCTTTAAAAATGCAATCTTTAACTGCTGTTCATATGGGGAATCTTGTGTTTGATCTTCAGGAACCTGCATTCCACAGTGGTTATTAAAATACTCTAACAGTCTGGCATAATACCGGTCAATAGTTCTACCTTCTTGTTGGATGCATTGATTAATGCAAGTCCAGTCTGCCCTAGGTTTCCATTTTTCAGAGATGCGGTCTGTAAGACCTTTTACTCTGGTGTCTAATTCTGCACTACTATGTGGGAGGGGTCTTTGTGCAGCATCACGGGGATTCCAGTTCCCACTAATCATATACCAATCCAGCCTTACAATTTGTCTAACTACCTTTTCTACCTTTTCTCCGTTCAAGTTATAACTCAGCCTCATTCCATATAAATTTTCAGAGAATTTTATAAAATTAACCTTTGGATGGGGGATTCCTTCAGTGGTTTTCTGGATGTCTTCCGGAGTACAAGGTCTATACACTAAAATAGTTGGGTCCTGATTGTCCTGACCTGCCTGAGGATTGGGTACTTCTATAAGTGGACATATTTCTTCTCATTCACTTATAGATCATGAATTTTTAACCAAGTGGTCTTGATGGGATCTCTAATATATGGTTTTATTTTCATAATGCCTCTATCTTCAGTGACCACAGGATATCGTGGGGGTGGACTAACCTGTTCACTTGCTTCATATTCCGGTAATGGACGTGGAGGTGCTGATTCTATTACTAAGTTATTATCCTCCTTATCTAAAAACATTGCTTTTGAATTCTTGTTCTTTTGTTCCCTATGGTTTACTTCCTCAATCCACCTGTGTGCCTGAGGAATTCCTAATTTACGTTGCTTTTTTACCCGACCTTTGGAATTGGTTTTGAGTTGTTTGACAAGTTTGATAAGCGAGGATTTTTCTAATTTTCAGTCAAATTCATACTTATTAGCCCATTTTGAATAATATTTAATATTGTCGGCGCGCTGCGACTGCATGTATTTTGCGTCTTCTGTTAACGGCGGATTTTGGGGTCTTTTTGTGCAATTATTACCCATTTTGTTCTACCCTTTGATTGTTACATAACTTCTCTTATTTTTAACGTGGTACCACGGATTTTGTTATAGTCTCTTCAGAATGACTGCCTACTTATTCTGTTTCTCCTGATCTATGACAAGACAGTAATCTTTTTTGTCCCTGACTTGTAAGAAAAATACAGTCTAACAAAAACAATACACATCTGGTCCCTGATCTAAAACAGAAAACAGAAAAAAGTAGATTCACCTTACCTGAACCCACATGATTGAACACCAATTCGCGGGGACCCATCCTTCAGTCGCAGATCAGAAAGTGGCTGGCCTCTTTTGAATGACAATTCAGTCAGAGGACTTTTCAGATAAGAAGAACCGATTTGGTTTCTTCCCCATACGGTTTCAACCACCTGGCCCGTCTGATCCGAGGTGAAGAGAGGGTTCCGGTCCGAAGGACCAATCTGTCAAAGGAAAAAACTTCAAAGACCAATTCACGTTAGGTTCAAGCAAGACACCCTTTATTACTTGCAGCAAGGAGACAAAGCATGTATTGCACAAGGTTTGTCTAAATGATTAATGACTAGTAGGTTATACTTACACAGTTCTCTTCCTGTCACATAGAAAATGTTACATTCTCTTGCTGATGTAGTTAGACACAGCTTTCTGTATGTTCTACAAAAATATTGCTGACCAAGTTAAAATATCTGTCATTCTGCAAAAACATTTTGAGAAAAACAACTTGGCCTTGGGTTTATGTAGGTCCATTTCAGCATTTCAATTCTTCTATTGTACTGTTCTAATACATGTGTTACATTTTACCTAGATTCAAGGTACATTTCTAGCTTCAGTACAAGTAATGCTGACTACGGTTTAAACTTTCAAGCATCTATTGTTTTCTTTATCAATGGCTTCCAGCAGCTGCATGTTTTCTCATGGCATAAGCAGAAATCAATATCCCTTTGTTAAATTTCATGACATTAGCAGAAATGAATTACTTCTTGTTATTTGCTGACATTAGCAGAAAATAGAATGCTTCTTGTTAAGTTTCTAATGGCTGTGCAGATTCATGCAGTGTGAACAGAATAAATGTATTAACCCTTTTAAATCTCGAATGCACTAAATGCACTAAGCATGCATATTACTATTACATATTTTTCTAACAGAAGCTTAGCCCTGTTTCACGCATATCCATACAGTCATATTTAAACAACGCTTACCAGCACTGGGCAACGCATATTACCACTAACATGTGCTAAACGTGATCTGATGACCTGCATCCAACATGCATTATTCGTGCCTTCGGGATTATGTTACATCCCTTGCAGGACGTGGGACCGGAAACATGCATGACAGTCACTGCATTTACCACTTGGGCATCTAGGATTTGTGCACATGTTATGGTGTTTTGTATGTGGACTGTACTACGGCTGTTACTCCATACTGTGATTAAATGGGTAACTCAGTTAGTTTACATATGGATGAGACCTATTAATGGTATGTCCAAGTGATGTATAATGGATGTGCTCCAGCATTGGGTATGTATGTCACAGTGAGCCACACACTATAATGTGCTACACCTTTACATAACCGTAGGTGGAGCATGCTGGGGTGACAGATACCTGTCATGGGTACACCCCATGCTTTGCCACTACATCCATGATTACATTATTTGGAGCCCCTCATTAACGCACCAGGGAATCCATGCAGAGTGTGTGGGGAACAGTGATTACACACATGGATCCCGTAATTGGCTCTGCTCCACTGAGCAACAGTTGCTTACTCGATGTGGTGGTGACAGCAGACACTGTTTGCCTCGATTGATGAATGGCCTCTGACAAGCAGGCGTGTACCTACCGAGGTACCTAGGAACCTATACACACAGTACCAACATATGCTGATAGGTGCGTGTACTGTTCAGGTGTTAACATTTCTTGTTCCAATAGCTGTTGTGTGTACAATGGTTGAGGGCTGCCTATGAAGGATTCACACAGTAGGCCACCTATACATTACAATTTACAGGTGGTCGTGTGTGTGTGCCATCCATTTTGCTGTGTGTGCAGGTGGAGAGGTGTGTCAGTCCGTAGGAGCCTACACTGTCAGAGTATGTGCTATACGTTCCCTCTTTACTAAGGCATAGGCATATTGGGCACGCCTCTGTCTGCCTACTGAGGCTGGCACAGGGTGTTCGTGGTCTGAATCCCTCTGTTCCTGTGATGGCCTTGGCAATTGCGGTGGGCGTGAGGGCCTTCACCATTTTGTCCCTGCTGCAGCTGTTTCCACAGGATCATATTATGTAGCATGGCACATACTATGAGGATGTGGGCACATGTGCCTGGAGAGTACTGCAAGGCTCCACCAGATATGTCCAAGCAACGGAACCGTGATTTCAGCATCCCGAACACACGCTCTATGATGATTCTGGTTTGTGTGTGTGCCTCATTATGGTGTTCTTGCATGGGTGTGTGTGCATTTCTGATGGGAGTCATCATCCACGGCTCCAGTGCATAGCCAGCATCCCCAACAAGGTGACCATGTGGGATGTCCCCCCTGACAAATACCTGATACAGCTGTGAGGCATGCCAAATGTGGGAGTCATGGTAGCTTCCAGGGCTGCCAGCACACACATTCATGATAATGCCCTGGGCATTGCACACGACCTGGCAGTTGATGGAGTGGTATCCCTTGTGGTTTATGCAGTGCCTACCATGCTCACTGGGTGGGGACTTGATATGTATTTGCGTGCAGTCTATCGCACCCAGTACCTCTGGGTAGTGTGCCACATGGCAGAAGAGACGCATATTGCTGGCCAACTCCTACTGAGTTCGGGGGAAGTATATATGCTCATTGGCATGTGGTATCATGGCGTCCAGGAACTGGTGTAGTACCTTGGATGCTGATGCCTGTGAGATCCCCATTATATCTCCAGTTGGCCTTTGAAAGGTACATGTGGCTAGTATTCGCAAGCTTACACATACCTTCATGTCCGCTGGGATGGGTTCCCCTCTGTTGTTTCTGGATCTCAGGTGTGGCCGGCACAGCTCAACTATTTGCTGTAAGATGTCCCTGTCCACCTTGTAACGCTCTACTATCTCCAGATCATGTAGCCCCTGGTAGGTTACCCTTGGTCTGAACACTCTTCTGCTCCTCCGGGGCCTGTGGTGGTTGTCAGCATCATCCTCCACAACACCGTCAGTCTCTAACACATGGTGATGAATCACAGCTATGGCAGCTCCCAACATGTACATTGTAAAAGTTCCCTGTATGTTTACACCTATGGTGCAGTGTTTGGAAATACACAGGTGTGTGTGGGGTGCTTTCACGCTTTATACTATTGTGCTGTGAACACCGATGATCTCATAGGGTGTGTATGTACAATCGTAGCTACAGGGTATCTTATGTGTTTTACGACAGGAACTACTATTGTGGTGCCTTTGGTGTTGAATTACATTTGGCTGCCGTGGATTACCTCTTGCCCTTCCCTTTACATTTCTTCACATTTCACCTCCTATTTTCTGGCATGCATTCAGCAGCCTGCTTTCATTTGTACTTTCCTACACCTGGCTTATCTTGCGTAATGTGTTCTATGGCCAGTCTACTGCAGGTTTGCTTTGCTCTGTTATGACAGTTCTCTTTTTTTTGCAATCCGACACCTCCCCTATCCTGTTTTGCAGGTTTCTGTGAGCAGACTTGTCAGCTGCCGTCGATTGCCCGCTGTGAGTTAATAGGTGTTAATTGTTCAGTTTTACTCCAATTACCCTACTGCGGCATTTCCTTATTTTCTTCCCCTGACCTTCCTGTTTGAGCTATGGTGCATGGCGCGTGCATCCGCTTACCGGGTTTCGGGCACATTTTCCTCCCTATACACATGCACATTCGGGCACCATATGTGCTCTCAGCTAAACAATGCTATACCTACCTCCCCACCCCTGTCCTGTGGCTTTGCTTAGCAATGGCCAGGCCAGATTTGCATTGCTCCAATGTGCTTACAGCTACGGTGGCACACCCCACTGCTGATGTCATGTATAGCTCTAAGCCACTCCTCGGTGTTGTAGCGCTGCGCCATATGGTACATCCTTAGCCTGGCGGGATGTTTGCAATTCACTACTACCTGCCTCATTTGCATGACATTGACTACTAATTCCTAGTTACCGCACCGAACACTGTCACAGACCCTCAGCAACCCTTGCAGCTTGGTTGTGGTGTACCATACATACCATTGAGTATTATGGTGAAATCATGATTTGTACTACATTGCAATTTTATGACATTCGTATATATTTTCTTTGTGTTCCCATTTGCACACACATGCCCTGTGGTTGTACTTTGTGTTACTATGGACATGACATTAAATGTTGTTTTTTAGGTGTTGTGCATCTTTTCTTATGCCATTGGCTGTATATTTAGCCATTGGCATATGTTAACTTTGTAATACATGAGTCTGGTCTGCTTTCATAGCTCCGATGTTCTGTTTGGAAAAATGTAAACCGTGTTTTTTGGTTTACATTTCTGTGGGCTTAAGCTATGCCTGCACCACTTCATGAATCGCTATGTACCTTCATTTGCATGGTGCAGCACTCCACATGGGGTGATTAGCATACCTAAGCTGAGGGCTGCGTATATCTGGCGTACGCTGATAGTGCACGTGGAATTGGATTGTACCTGAATCGCTCAGCGGCCATGTTTGGCATTATACCACCTACGCTACGCCTGCACCTGGTGCAAGCTTCATGAATCCCGGGGACGATCTCAGAATTAGAGCACAGAAACCAGTACCCAATTAAAATTTTCTCAGATCCTTAGTTCAGATCTCATGTGAAATATTGCACTAATCAGTATCCC
The DNA here is from genome assembly GCF_019279795.1 of Protopterus annectens. Taxonomy (NCBI): domain Eukaryota; kingdom Metazoa; phylum Chordata; order Ceratodontiformes; family Protopteridae; genus Protopterus; species Protopterus annectens. The sequence continues at coordinate 257,749,222 of NC_056736.1, read as the reverse complement.
TCTCAAAAAGTAAAAACAGCTGGACATTGTTCTTTAAATGGATTCAAAAGTTCTAATGTCTTTAGAACTTGGAAATTACATAGCCTCTGCTGATTTGTGGCAGGGAATTAATTTACAGGACAACTATTGTTAGGAGCTGGAAAAAAACATTTGTTATCTCATCTTCATACAGCACTGATGAGCCTGCAGCATTATAAGTTCATCTTATTTTTTCATTTGTTTTACTCCATAATGGCATGATGTGGTGGCCATGCTGATGTAATTTTGCCATTTGGCTAAACATTCTCCTCCTCACTGTGCACTTTGTACTCTCAAAATATGGCATTATACTAATCATCTCTCTCTCTTTTATGTTACAATGTGTATTCAGTTGGAAAGGTAGTATTTAAAACTGCTTCTTAGTTTTAGAATATCTAGACAGGAGGTCAATACATTTTTCCCAGTGGCAATTTCAGTTTTATATTCTTTACCATGTTTAAACACTCTCCATTAAACCCCTTTTTTAAACTATAAAGGAATGCTTAAATTAATAAAACCAAAACAAACCCTAAGCAGTGAGCTAGCACTAACAAAGGACAAATGGTTAGAATATCTAGGATAATTTAAGTTCTTAAATATATACATTTGTAGAGCATGGTTATCCAAATGAGCTTATTTGTAATACTGCCTTTGATGTTGTATGAAGTGATTTAGCTAAATTAAAACTGATTTTAAATTTATATTTATAAATTTGTTTGTGTCTTTCGGCTTTTTCCGGTTAGGGGTCGCCATAGCGGAACTCCAGTCCGCTAATGATTGGCAGTTGATTTTTACATACCAGCTTGCCAGGCCTGATGCACAACCTTCAACGAAGGTACACCCATTCACGGATGTCTCCACGCAGAAGACGCTCTAGCTGAGAATCGAACCGGACAGCGTCTTACTGTGAGGCGACAACGCTACCGCAGCACCATTTATAAATGATTGGTAATAAAAATATAAAAATAATATTAATCAAGGTTTTATTTTAAGTTATTCTGTAGACTCTGATAATTTCTGTTCCTGGTAATTGAAGAAGTTAAAGATACCCATGGGGTGATCAGAGCAATTTATTAGAATATAAATAATTGAATGGCAATTAGAAGCATCAGATGATACACCCCAGGGTTAAATATAATTTGATCATTAGATTTTTTTAAATATAACAGATTTAAATATTTATCAAGTGACTTATGAACTGATATTTTTTGGTTGGATGAAATAAATCAAATGATTAGTTCCAGCCTTTTAAATTCAAATCTGTTGGCCTTTGTAATTGTTCTGATGAAGTTTTGTGTTAATTAAAGATGAAAGTGCATAACCTTTTAAAAACACTGTCTTTTCTTCACATTTTTATTCAATCATTTAACACTTAAATTAAATGTGTAAAGCTATGAATTAGTTAGCCATACAGACTCCTACACAGTCACTCCAGGTATTTGTCAATGATATCAGGTTTCTTAGTATTCCTGTTTCAACTTTTCAAAATAAACAGAGTAACAATGCTACAATCCTTAAAGGGTCTATATTAAATATTCAAAGCTTCTAAATTTCGAACCTCATATGTTTGACAACATGTGAGCAAAACTTGAAACCTCCAATATATAATAAAAAAGTAAAAAAAAAAAAAACTGCACCCCCTACCCCCTACTTAAAAATATCAATTCCGAGACCGCAGTTCAGTTCAGAAAAGGGAAATTTTCCCATTCTGCGCATATGGAGCTGTTGCCTTTGCCTTCGAACTTTTCAAAGTTCGATCATATGATGTCGACCATATGACATTTGAACTTTGAAACATTTGGCAATTTAATAGGGACCCATCCTTTAAGACTGACTGGGTTTAAGACCATAATAGAAAGAAGGCAATTGTTAATGACATCACATAGTAAAAGAGCCATAAATTTGCAAATGCTTAATAGATTTGTGACCTACCTTGAGAGGGAAAGAATGAAGACTACAAAGTCCTTGTCTGATGGCTTTCACTGGGCTGCAAGCCTTAAAATATGATGGTCATAATGATGTAAGAGCCAGGTAATCAGAGTCTAAAGATACTTTTGAGAGGTTTCATGAAATCTTGACATGTATACCAAGGAAGCTGAATAACAGAGAAATGCTATATCACATTAGAAACAGCGATGTCATGTTTTATTTATATGAAAATGCTTAGGGATAATTTTGTCAGGAGGAAGGAATGCTCAGGGCAAGGAAATGTGTTGCAAGCATAATTGCCCTTTGTTTATACTTTTCTCAAAAAAGGAAATAACCTTGCCTTCTCCAAGCAAATTTCCCTGTGAGTCCTTGTGGATTTTTTTCTTTCTTCTTTTTTTGTTGTAGAAACAATGCTTCTTTATAATCAGTAGACAACAATCTGCAGATATGTTGGAATTATTTTTCTACTTGTTATTAGAAATTTCATAAGATATCTTGCACTGTTTGCCATTTCTCACAAATAACATGCCAGGACTGTGTATAATTTATAATCATTAGCATCTACAAGAGAACCATGCAAAATGCAGTGCATAATTTATATAGTGATTAATTGCTGTATTCAATAGCATTCCTCAATTTGCCACAAATGTACCAGGAAAAGTTAAACCCTTTGTTAGGTCAATAAAATCAACAAACATGCAACAGAAATAAATTTTACTTAAATCTTACTCCCTGTAATACATATAGGTTAAACAAAAATGAAGAAAACATTTTTTGAATCATCAAACTAGTCCAAGAAATTAGTTATGTATCAAAACTACTCCTTAACTGCATTAGGAATCTTAAAGAAAAAAAACATAACAAGAATGTAGCATTCTAACATTTAACAATGAGTGGGTGTCCAAGCCACAGAACTTTCTAATATCCTACCAAATAATGTTTGTATAATTTTTAGCACCCAAAGAGATAGAGAGAAATTATATAAACAGGAAACACAGTACCCGTCATCACAAAAGACCTAGTCAAAATTGCATTCATTAAAACTAAAAACATAGGCTTCGTGGATCTAGCCCACATATACTGAATCAGGCATCTTTATGACCCTATTATTACTCCACAACTAATTCTTAAAAATGGAATCTGTACTGAAACTCTGGGGTACAGCAGTTATGCTCCCCATCCACCAAAAAAGAATTCACATTAGACCTTGGTAACAGACAAGGATGCTGATATGCTATTTTTCTCAGGAATCCTGGTAAAATTCCAAAATATGGACTGTTCAAGTACTGTTAAAACAGAATATTTCACTGAATTTGGCTTTTCAGAGCAGAGCACTCATTCAACGTAATTCTTATTTTTTCTTTTACCCATCACTTGTAATAAAGGTAGTTTGTTTTATTAAAAAATCTGTACTAAAACTGATATGAATTTTGCTTTGCAATAAACAAAATTCATAGTTTAACAGTCACTGGCATTAGACATGGAACCATAAACCATCCCTTGACGATATGCTAATTAGACTGACATTTTGTCTGCAGGGGCATGGAAACAGTCATCATAGAACTAGTATAGAAACATGCAGGTGACCCTCTTCTTCTCAACCAGGACCATATGACCTGGTTTTGTATCTCAAGAATCTGGACAGTGCCAAAATAAATGAGGAGCAAAGGCCCTATATAGGGATACTTTTTTAAAAATTGCTCTTAGAATGAGAGTTAGTATGAGTAACATCGTTCATAGTAACATGCACTTTCTGTTGAATAAAAAAGCCAAAACTCTAATATCTGGTATTGTTTAGCTACTGTAATTTTCAATGATTTACCAGAACGTTAAATATTTCACAAGAGTAAAATCAAAGATCTGAGGCACAATCAGGGATGTTCCACAGAATGAGGGACATTGCTAGAGCTGTTCAAGACCAGTGCAGTTTTGCCAAAGCAGATAATTCATAGGTTCATACATGTTTACTAGGATAATGACCACAAGGGCCTTTTTAAGCCTGGCTAGGCATCCCAAATCTCTGACAAGTTCTGCTACCCTTGATAAGTGTAAGCATGGGCCTGCGAGATGAACCATTTACAGGATACCTGTGCCTATTAGAGACATAGGTACCAAAGCAGGGATGAATTTCCAGTTTCCCATCCAGTTGTCCAAGTTGCACTTGAATTGGGTTAGAGAGGAACTCTGCTTCACATGGATGGGGAACCTGTTCCATAGACAGGGTAGTCTCTGGGACATATACCTATTTCTTTAGCAGGTCCTATTTATATCACAGAAGAGGTTTAAGTCTTTAGTACAGGTAATTCTGGTGCTGTTTATTTTGTGGATATGCAGGAGTTCCATCAGAGTGGGGTCTGACAATGCCCTGCATGCCAGGCATAGATCTCCCCTCAAAAGCCTGTAGGAGACAAAATACAGGGATAAGGCCTTGAAGTGGTCTGCATAGGACATATTACTTATGCTCTGTATTCTTTTAGTGAGGAACCACTGTGGAAGTTCCAATTGTTGGATATGTCTGGTTTGGTACATAACAAAGGGGGCATTGTAACTCAGTGATAGGTCTGATGAATGCCAAATACAGTGGAATAATGACTTTCTTGAACTTTGATGCCATACCTTTGTTTATAAGTTGCGCAACATAGAATGATTTCCTCACCACTGTAGATGTGTGATGATCAAAGGCTAGATTAGTATCTGTGTGTGTCCCTAGGTCCCTGACTACTGGGTCAACTCTAAGGGGTGTGTTGTCAATATGATAGTTAGCAGGGATGGATGACTTCCCAAACGATACGATTATGCATTTCTTGGAATTTAGTTTTAGTCCATGACTCTGACACCCATTGTTTGTCTGTGCCAGCTCCTCCTGTAGAACATTTGTGTCAGTGTGAGATTCAATGACAGCTCCTAATTTGCAATCATCTGCAAATTTAGTCAGCCAGAGAGCACTGACATTGGCCTTGACTTCTGAGAAGTAAATGCCAAAAAGGAGTGGTCCAAGGACTGATCCCTGAGGGACTCCACTTGTGACTGGCCTCTTTGTAGAGGTGGACTCCCTAATTCTTACTTCGTGGGTCCTGTCTGTGAGGCAGTTGGCTATCCACTGGGTGAAATACAATCTGTATCTAATCTCTTGAGTTTGTCAACAATGCACGAGTGGGTTATTGTGTCAAATGCCTTCGCCAGGTAAAGGTAGGCAATGTGAACAATTTTGCCCTCATCCATTGCTTTGGTGACCTTCTCAAAGAAGTCTACCAGTAGGCATGATCTGCCCTTGATGAAACCAAACTGGGTTGGGTCCAGTGTCTGGAGGTTTACTATATCTCTGTTCATAGGTTCATAGGTTCATACTAGGCTATCTGCCCTGGGGCAATTATAAGCCTAGCCCGATTCTGTATGGCTTACGCCACCCCTTGATTTGAGTATACTGTGCCCTTTTTAAGGTTTAGTTTACTGTGCCTCTGTCTAATAGTGACATGAGAGTAATCCCTGGGACAAACCTACGATCCCCCATCCACTTATCGAGATTCTTCTTGAAGAGATTCAGTGAGGTGCTCTGCCTCACATGAACTGGAATTCTATTCCAGAGCGAAGGGAGCCTCTGGGTTATGAACCTGTCCCTCCAGCAAGTTCTATTTATTTCTGTGCTGAGGTTCAAGTCCCTCGAGCATGTGGCTCTAAGGGATTTAGATTTACTGAGGTGGAGCATGTCCATTAATTCTGGATTTGACATAGCTTTGTATGTCAGGCATAGATCGCCTCGAAGTAGGCAGTATGCAACTGAATAGAGCTGGAGTTTTTTTAACCGAGCAGCATATGGCATCTGTTTGAGACCCTTGATCCTCTTTGGTGAGATACTTTTGGGGTCTTTCTAATTGCTGCAGGTGTCGGGTAAGGTATATCCCAAAAGGGGCATTGTATTCTATGATGGGCCTGATGAGGGATGAATAAAGGGGCACAATTACCTCTCTTGATCTAGATGTGAAACCCTTCGTGATGAGGTGGGCTATGTAGAAGGTCTTTCTAACCACTTTGGCAATGTGGTTTTCAAAGGAGAGATTGCTATCAACTTGGGTCCCCAGGTCCTAATAACTTTCTCTGTACTTAATGGGTTTCTGCCTATGTGGTAATTTGTGGGCACATTGTTTTTGCCAAAGGGTATGACTATACATTTTTTGGCATTTAGCTTTAAACCATGGTGCTGGCACCAGTTATCTGTCTCTGTGAGACCTTTTTGAAGGATGTTTGTGTCAGCTGGAGAGTTGATTATGGCGCCCAGTTTGCAGTCGTCTGAGAACTTGGTGAGCCATAGTCCTCCCATGTTTGCCTGTACCTCGGAAAAGTATATACCGAACAAGAGTGGTCCCAGGACAGAACCCTGTGGGACGCCACTTGTGACCAGTTTCGAGTCTGACATGGCTCCAGCAACTCTCACTCTGTGGGTTCTGTCTTTGAGCCAGTTTGTGACCCATCTTGTGACATAGGGGTTTATATTTAAGCTGGATAGCTTATCTATGATGTCTGAGTGGGGTATTGTGTCAAATGCCTTTGCAAGGTCCAGATAGGCTGTGTGGACTACCTTCCCTTCATCTATGGCTTTGGTGACTGTTTCAAAGAAGTCAACCAGGTTCAAAAGGCAGGATCTGCCCTTGACAAAGCCGAACTGGGTAGGATCTAGTGTCTGTAGGTCCCCAATGTCTTTGTTTATGAGCTCTATGATGATCCTCTCCACAGCCTTGCAGACTAAGCTAGTCAGGCTTATGGGCGATAGTTTCCAGGGTCCGTAGAGGCTCCACCTTTGTGGAGTGGGACCACTGTTGCTGTACGCCATTTTGTGGGCACATATCCTGTAGTGAGGCTGAGATTGTATAGCTGTTTTATTTGAGGGATTAGTTCCTCTTGTAGTTCATGTAGGACGCAACCTGGGATGCCATCTGGTCCCATGGAAGCAGTGTTTTTTGCTTTGGAGAGGGCAGCCTTCACCTGAGCATCTGAGATGTTTGGGAGGCAGCCCTCTGCCGGGATAGATACTTGCTCTTTTGGGGGGGAGGGGAAGTTTGCACTGAACCTGTCTGCCAGGATATTGGCGATGTCTGTGGGTTCAGTGTATTTTTTGTCGTTTAGAATCAACTCAGAACAAGTCTGGGAGTTGCATCCCAGGTTTCTAACATAACTGAAAAAAGCCTTATGATTGTCTTTGGTGTCCTGTGCAATTTTTCTCTCGAAGCTGGCCTTGGAGGATTTTATGAGGGATCGTAATTTTTTGCTAGTACTGATCAGAGATGCCTTCCCTATTAGGGATTTTGCTCTATCATGTAGTAGCTTCCTCCTTCTGTTGTACAGTTTATTTATGGCAGAGGTCCACCAGACTGGACGCCTGCCTTTGGATGATTGGGTCTTGGTTTTGTTTGGGATAGCATGATCCATGCATTCCTGGAGATGTCCGTAGAATGCATTTATATAGGATTCTGCAGTTTGGGCTGTAGTTTCCACTGGCCCTGGGGCCTTGAAGGATTCAATTCGGTTTTGAGAAGTGAGAAGTTCGCTTTTGAGAAGTTTTTCACTGTGGTTTTCTGGGCTGGGGTGGGGTCGGGATGTGGACATCCAGTGAAATTAATTTATGGTCTGATCTTACCAATGAGGGATATACTTCTGGTGTGGAGCATAGAGTCCCCATGTTGGTAATGATCAGGTCTAGTATGTTGTCCCCTCTTGTGGGAGTGGTGACTAGTTGTTCCATAGCATTTGAGTTTATAATTTCCAGGAATCTTTGGTCTAAGGTGCTGGGGCTTGAGTAGTGCTTCCAGTCAATGTTTGGGTAGTTAATGTCACCCAATATAATGGTGTTTGGAGAGATCTTCATGTTCTCCAATGTTTTCAGGAAAGTCGAATGGGATTCCTGACTTTGAGAGGGTGGTCTGTAGGATGCTATAAACTGAAAAGCAGTCTTGCCCACTGTTAGTTGCACATGGATGGTCTCCGATACTTCGTGCAATGCCACTAACCTGGAGGTGTGGATATCCTTGATAAATATGGAAACTCCCCCTCCTTTTGTGGTTCGGTCTGGGTTTTGGGGCCGAAAAGCATGATATGAGGTATAGCCTGGTAGTGCTGGGGTGCTCTCTGGTGCCTTGAACCAGGTTTCTGTCACTGCACAGATATCGATGTTCTCCATACTGAGGAGAGCTTGAGTGCATGCATCTTGAGGTTAAGACTTCTGGCGTTTAGCAGCATTACCCTTAGTTTCTTGTTCCTTGTGCTGTCTATTGGGGTGGGTTTGACTTTTGAGTCTTGCCTAAAAAAGGCACTATGGGGGTGGCAAGAGCCTTTGCCAATATCCGAAAGCCCAGTGGTGACAGGTGCAAGCCGTCCCTAGTGAAGCAACGTGGCTTGTCGAGCATGTCATCCCAGGCTGACAGACACTGGATCCCCTTTGAATGACATCAAAATTTTAGCCAATTGTTAAAATCGATCATTTTGTCTTTGTACTGTGGCATCATTCTAGATGAAGGTAAGATGCTGCTCAAGGTCAGGGTCATACCAGCCTGGGCTTCATGATCAGAGAGCTCATCTATGTCTCTTTTCATGTAGTCCAGGGAGGTATGTCTCAGGTCATTCACACCAGCATGTACAATGACTGAGTCATATTTGTATTTGCTTTGGAGTGACCTGAGTGCTTGTGTTATTTATCGGATCCTAGCACCAGACAGGCAGCTCACTGTGACCTTCTCTTTATTCAGCCTGGTGAGCGGGACGTCAGTGTGTCTGACAATAGAGTCACCTATAACAAGAGTATCAGGTGTGTTATTCAGCCTTAAGGGCTGTGGCTGCTTGGCACACTGACTTTGTGGGTTATGTGTTGTGTGTGTTTTGTTTTGAGGTAGCGTTTGCTTGGATGTCTGCTTTGGAGGTCTCTGTTGCTTAGGTAGATTTTTATTTAGAGCCTCCGAGTATGTTTTTGTGTATTTATGTGTTTGGTTCGCTGATGTGGGACTATGTGATACTGGAATTGTGTTGTGTGAGGTTACCTTCTCCTCCTGACTGGTTACACCAGTTTTGAGATGAGAGAGCTCAGCCTCCAGTTTGGCTAAATAGTTGCATCTCTCACATATATTTGAACCTGTTTGGAGGAGGAGAGGGTTGTCCGTGTACATGAGACAGTTGTAACATTGCCTCAAAATTCCCAGATTCACCAGCTGGACTGGAGAGGAAACCATTGACTGACCTTTGGACATGCTAGAGTAATAGAGAAACTGAATTTAAGATGGACCAATAGAGGACAGGGTAATTGTAGAGAGTATAAGAGTAAGTAGTGCTTATGGTTTAACAGTGCTAACTTGTAGGATTACTTAATTGGACCAGTGAAGGGCCTTAGAATGAGAATATGGTGTTTAAATTGAGAGATAGAGCAGTTCTAAGGGAAAAAGTGAAGAGCAGACTTTGTGGAGCCAGGAATAGTTTAAACCCAATTAGGCGGCGCTGCCCGTTGTTGCGCTATGCTCAAAAATGTGCAAAACCGTGCAAAAGAGGGTTTTAAGAGAGGAAGATGAAGGAGTTTTGGAATTGACCCAAAATGGCCAATAAAACTACAGTTTCAAGTCAGTAACCACTCCCACAGGAGCAGGCAGGCTGCTCAATGTTTTTCACTGCCACTGATCAACAGAGAGACTTTCCTTTAACCCAAGCATAAACTGGCCTCACAGAAACTTACAAACAGTTCAAGAACAGCAAGCCTGTAACTGAACTTTTTTAAATCTCAGAAAAGTGGGAAAAAGCAAGATTTTTTTTTTTTGTTTTTTCAGAGATAGCAGAGGTTAACACGTATCAACAAGTTATAACAGTGCAGTAAATGACCCCACACAAGAGTGCTAGGACAAAGACAGATAAAATGCAAGTTTTGAGAAAAAACGATTTTAAAAATAAGTGCAAACAGGAAATTCAGTAAACAGCTCTAGGTTGTGCTCTAAATACAGTTACTAATGCAGAAATCAAATTTAACAAGCCAGAAAATGCTTAAAATAGGTGGCTATGCAAAAAAACTTAGCAAATAAAGAGAGGAAAAATAATTAAAGTCTCAAAAGTGGCTCCTTTCTTCTCTCAGCATTTTCTCCTCTTGGTGGGTGCTTCACCAACAGCCAACAAGCCTGAAAAGATGCCAAAATCACGAGGCAACCAGGTTTTAAGAGAGGAAGATGAAGGAGTTTTGGAATTGACCCAAAATGGCCAATAAAACTACAGTTTCAAGTCAGTAACCACTCCCACAGGGGCAGGCAGGCTGCTCAATGTTTTTCACTGCCACTGATCAACAGAGAGACTTTCCTTTAACCCAAGCAAAAAATGGCCTCACAGAAACTTACAAACAGTTCAAGAACAGCAAGCCTGTAACTGAACTTTTTTAAATCTCAGAAAAGTGTGGAAAAAAAACAAGATTTTTTTTGTTTTTTTGTTTTTTCAGAGATAGCAGAGGTTAACAAGTATCAACAAGTTATAACAGTGCAGTAAATGACCCCACACAAGAGTGCTAGGCCAAAGACAGATAAAATGCAAGTTTGATTATCTCCATTATAATTCTTTCCATGGCTTTACATATTAGACTAGTAAGACTTATTGGTCTGTAGTTTCCATGGTCTGTAGATGGCTCACCTTTGTGCAGAGGGATGACTTTTGCCTTTCTCCATTCATGAGGCATGAAGCCTGTTTATAGGCTACAGTTAAATAGTAATTCCAGAGGCCCTGCTAGATCAGATTTCATGCTATTTAGAAGGCATCCTGGGATATTGTCTGGGCAAATTGATGTAGTGTTCTTGATCTTAGAGAGAGCATTAAGGACCTGTTCCCTAGTGATAGTAGGGAGAGTTATATTTGATGATATTTTCTGAGGGAAGGTTGAGGCGGAGAGAGGTGTAAAGTTGGAGATGAATTTATCAGCCAGGAGGTTTGCTATGTTTTCTGGCTCAGTATAGGTGGCTCTGTTTACAATAAGCTCTGCATACAATTGTGTATTGCCTTTGAGGTTGCAGACATAACTAAAGAATGCTTTGTGGTTGTCCTTGGGCTGGGAGGCCAAACTTACCTCAAATTTGGCTTTGGTAGACTTTATTTGTCCTCTGAGTTGTTTAGTTTGTTGAGAATGCTTTTATCCTGCTGGGTGCTGTACCTCCTAATTTTTGCCATGATTTTCTTCCTCCTGTTATACAGACAATTGATTTTGTGATTCCACCAGGGTGGCTTGTTTTTTGAGTTAGTTCTGTACTTCTCCCTGGTGGGTATAGATGCCTGTATGCAGCTATTAACATGCTTGTACAGGGTTTCTGTGAATCGTTCTGCATAAGCAGAAGTGTTCTTAGGGTTTATGGGGGCTTGAAATTTTGCCAGACTCTGACTTAATAGCAGGAGGTTAGCCTTAGAATAGTTCCTGAATATTCCAGGTTTAGCTGGGGGTCCAGGTTTTATTTTTACTTCAAAGGAGACCATTTTGTGGTCTGACCTTACCAGGGAAGGCATTACAGTAGGGGATGTGCAGCAGTCTCCCCTATTAGTGAGTACCAGATCCAGTATGTTTGCATCCCTGGTTGGTGTATTGACTATCTGATCCAGGGAGTTTGTGTTTTAAAATCCAGGAATCTCTGTGCATGTATGTTTAGTGTCATATAGGATTCCCAGTTAATAGTGGGGTAATTAAAGTCACCCATGAATATGGTGTGTGGTTGAATGGTTAGTGTTTCTAATCAGTTTAAATACATGGTATGGGTTTCCTGGGTCATAGAGGGGGACCTATAGCTTGTAAGGAAGTGGTACTGGATTTTACCTATGGTGATTTGAACATGGACCAGCTCAAGTGCATTGTCCTGTTTGACAAGCCTTGAAGTATATTTATTTTTGATGTAAGTAGAGACACCTTCACCTTTAGTCCCTGCCTTTTAAGTAGCTGGCCTAAATGTGTGGAAGCCATTATAACCTTGCATTGTTTGTGTGCTCTCCATGGCTTTAAACCATGTCTCAGTGACTGCACAGACATCAGCATTCTTGAGCGTAAAGAGAGCTTCCAGGAAGTGGAGGTTTTATTTAGATTCCTAGCATTGCGCAGTAATAACTTTAGATTTTCTTGGTTTTGATTTGCTATGTTGGACGTACTTTTAGTTTGGCATTTCCTAAAAAAGGCAATATGGGGGAAGACAATGTTTTAACTAATATTCAAAGGCCTAGAGGGGAGAGGTGCAGACAATCCCTGGCAAAGCAGCGTGGTGTGTTGACCATCTCCTTTCATGCTGACAAATATTGCACCCCCTTAGTATGACACCAGAAACTAAGCCTATTATTAACGTCAATCATCTTTTGTTCATATTGTGACATCATCCTTGGAGAAGGTAAAATGCTGCTCAATCCTATGCTCATACCAACCTGAGACACATATTCTGTAAGCTCCATGATGTCTCTCTTCATATAGTCTAGGGAGGTACAGCTTAGGTAATTTATTCCCACATGGACTATGACTGAGTCATATCGGTAATTGTGGTCCAATGACCTGAGTGCATGTGTAATGTGGTGGATCCTAGCCCCTGATAAGCAACTGACCGTAACTTTCTCCTTACATAGCCTGGTGAGAAGGACATCCGTGCCTCACAATGGAGTTTCCAATGACTAGAATGTTGGATTGTGTGGTGACTTGCCTTATGGGCTTAGAGGTAGAGGCTTCATGAGATGTAGTGCTATGTGTTGATGTGGGTGTTGTTTTGAAAGAGTGCATTTGGGGCTACTGAGGGTATTTGTTATGTGTACTTCATCTTGGAGGTCTTTGTCGTTTAGGAAGGTTACATGTAAGTGCCTCAGCATATGTGGGTCTATATGTCTGCTTTGAATTGTGCATCATAGGTGCAGAGTGTGTACTACTGACAACCTTATTGACATTAGGAGTACTTTAATGTCAGAGCTTTGCCTCCAGTGACATTGTGTAAGTACATCTCTCACATACCTTATCAGTTTGTTTAAGAATTAACTGGTGGTCAGTAAACATGAGGCAATTTCTACATTCCCTCAGGATTCTCATATCCACCAAGCTGGTAATGGATACAGTAGGAAAGTTCATATCCATGGCAACAGACCCTTTTTTATTGATTAGACAGTTGGAGTGAGAATATCAATCACTGTCAGGAGTATCCAGTTTGCAACTATGTGGACAGTGCTTGTCACTACAGACTAGTTGTCCTATGTGCAACTAGGTATTGGAGAAATTTCAGTTGTGTTTTTACAGGAAAAATGTCACTCAAGGTGCCTGAGTCTGTACAGAGCACTGCCAAACACTTGAGGGGAAACTAATACATAGACCCTGAAAATTTAACAATGAAGTATTTAGGTTCATAGGTTCATACTAGGCTATCTGCCCTAGGGCATTTATAAGCCTAGCCAGAGTGTGTGTGGCTTTCGCCACCCCTTGGAATGAGAATACTATGCCCATTTAGGGTTTAGTTTACTGTGCCTCTGTCTAGTAGTGACGCAGAGATGACCCCTGGGGTAAACCTACGATCTCCCATCCACTCGTCAAGATTTCTCTTGAAGAGAGTCAGTGAGGGGCTCTGCCTAACATGGACTGGGATTCTGTTCCAGAGTGTAGGGAGCCTCTGGGTTATGAATCTGTCCCTCCAACACGTCCTATTTATTTCTGTGTTGAGGTTCAAATCTCTCACTCTCATGGCTCTGGTGGATTTGGATTTTCTGAGGTGGAGCATGTCCATTAATTCCGGATTGGACATGGCCTTGTACGTCAGGCATAGATCGCCTCTGAGTAGGCGATATGTGACTGAATAGAGCTGGAGTTTCTTCAGTCGGGCAGCATATGGCATATGTTTGAGACCCTTGATCCTCTTAGTGAGGCACTTTTGGGGTCTTTCTAACTGCTGCAGGTGTCGGGTAAGGTACATCCCAAATGGGGCATTGTACTCAATTATGGGCCTGATAAGGGAAGAGTATAGGGGCACAATGACTTCTCTTGATCTAGATGTGAATCCTTTCATGATAAGGTGGGCAATATAGAAGGTCTTCCTAACCACTTTGGCAATGTGACTGTCAAATGAGAGGTTACTGTCAACTTGGGTCCCTAGGTCCTTGATTACTTCTTCTGTACTTAATGGATTACCACCTATGTGGTAATTTGTGGGTACTTTGTTTTTCCCAAAGGGTATGACTATACATTTTTTGGCGTTCAGTTTAAGGCCATGGCTCCGGCACCAGTTTTCCGTTTTTATGAGGCCTTTCTGAAGGATGCTTGTGTCCGCTGGAGTATCAATTATGGCACCCAGTTTGCAGTCATCTGCGAACTTAGTCAGCCACAATCCTCCTATGTTGCACCTCGGAAAAATAAATGCCGAACAAGAGGAGTCCTAGGACCGAGCCCTGTGGGACACCGCTTGTGACTGGCTTAGAGTCTGACATGACTCCAGCAATTCTGACCTTGTGGGTTCTGTCCTTGAGCCAGTTTGCAACCCATCTTATGACATATGGATTTACATTTAAGCTGGTGAGCTTGTCTATGATGCCCGAGTGGGGTATTGTGTCGAAGGCTTTTGCAAGGTCAAGGTAGGCTGTGTGAACTGCCTTACCCTCATCAATGGCCTTAGTGACTGTTTCAAAAAAGTCGACCAGGTTCAAAAGGCAGGATCTGCCCTTGACAAAGCCGAATTGGGTAGGATCCAGTGTCTGTAGGTCCCCAATGTCTCTGTTTATGAGTTCCATAATGATCCTCTCCATAGCTTTGCAGACCAGGCTCATCAAGCTTATGGGGTGGTAATTTCCAGGGTCTGTAGAAGCACCTCCTTTGTGGAGTGGGACCACTGTTGCTGTACGCCATTCTTTGGGTATGTATCCTGTAGTAAGGCTAAGATTAAACAGCAGCCTTATGTGCGGGTTTAGTTCCTCTTGGAGTTCATGTAGCACGCAACCTGGGACACCATCTGGTCCCATTGATGCTGTGTTTTTAGCTTTGGCGAGGGCGGCTCTCACCTGGGCATCTGAGATGTCAGGGAGGCTACACTCTGCTGGGATAGATATTTCTCCTTTTGAGGGGGAGGGGGGGAGAAATTTGCACTGAACCTGTCTGCCAGTATGCTGGCAATGTCTGTGGTTTCAGTGTATTTTCTGTCATTTTGGACTAACTCTGAGCATATCTGGGAGTTTCCACCCAGGTTTCTAACATAACTAAAGAAGGCCTTGTGATTTTCTTTAGTGTCTTTTGTGATTTTTCTCTCAAGGTTGGCGTTGGATGATTTTATGAGTGATCGTAGTTTTTTGCTAGTACTGATCAGAGATGTCTTCCCTTTTAGGGATTTTTCTCTGTCATGTAGTAGTTTCCTCCTCCTGTTGTAAAGCTTGTTTATGGCTGGGGTCCACCAAGCAGGATGCCTGCCTTTGGGGGAATGGGTCTTGGTTTTATTTGGGATTGCATGATCCATGCATTCTTGAATGTGTTCATAGAAAGCATTTATAAAGGATTCAGCGGTGTGGGCTGTGGTTTCCACTGGCCCAGGGGCCTTGAAGGATACCACTTCAGTCTTTAGAAGTGTGAAGTCAGCTTTTGAGAAATTCTTCACTGTGGTCTTTTGTGCTGGGGGTGGGGGCGGGATGTGGATTTCCAGTGAGATTATGGTCTGATCTCACCAATGAGGGGTATACTTCCTGTGTGGAGCATTGTGTCCCCATGTTTGTGATGATCAGGTCTAGTATATTATCTCCTCTTGTGGTAGTGGTGACTAGTTGTTCCATCGCATTTGAGTTTATGAATTCTAGGAACCTTTGGGCTAGGGTGTTGGGGCTTGAGTAATGCTCCCAGTCTATGTTTGGGTAGTTGAAGTCTCCCAATATGATGGTATTTGGAGAGACATTCATACTCTCCAGTGTCTTCAGGAAGGCTGAGTGGGCTTCCTGAGTTTGAGAGGGCGGTCTGTAGCATGCTACAAACTGTAGGGCAGTTTTGCCTATGGTTAGTTGCACATGGATGGACTCCAAAGCTTCGTGCATTGCCACTAACCTGGAGGTGTGGGTATCTTTGATGAATATGGATACTCCCCCTCCTTTTGTGGTTTGGTCCAAGTTTTGGGGCCGGAAAGCATGATATGAGGTATAACCTGGCAGTGCTGGGGTACTCTCAGGAGCCTTGAACCAGGTTTCAGTCACTGCATAGACATCAATGTTCTCCATACTGAGGAGGGCTTTGAGAGCGTGCATTTTGAGGTTTAGACTTCTGGCTTTGAGCAGCATTACCCTTACTTTTTTTCCACTTGTGTTTTCTAGGGAGGTGGGTTTGTCTTTTGAGCCTTGCCTAAAAAAGGCACTATGGGGGGTGGCAAGAGCCTTTGCCAATATCTGGAAGCCCAGGGGTGACAGGTGCAAGCCATCCCTTGCGAAGCAGCGTGGCTTGTCAAGCATGTCATCCCAAGCAGACAGACATTGGATCCCCTTTGAATGACACCAGTAATTGAGCCAATTGTTAAAGCTGATCATTTTGTCTTTGTACTGAGGTATCATTCTTGGTGAGGGTAAGATGCTGCTCAGGGTCAGGGTCATACCGGCCTGGGCTACATAATCAGAGAGCTCCTCTATGTCTCTTTTCATGTAGTCCAGGGAGGTACGTCTCAAGTCATTCACACTGGCATGGACAATGACTGAGTCATATTTGTACTTGCTTTGGAGTGACCTGAGTGCTTGTGTTATGTGGTGGATTCTAGCACCCGACAGGCAGCTTACTGTAACCTTTTCCTTGTTCAGTCTGGTGAGCAGGACAACAGTGTATCTGACTATGGAGTCACCTATTACAAGTGTATCAGGCCTGTTGTTTGGCCTTAAGGGCTGTGACTGTTTGGCACACTGACTTTGTGAACTATGTGTTGCATGTGCTGTTTTTTGAGGTAGTGGTTGCTTGGATGTCTGCTTTGGAGGCCTCTGTTGTTTTGGTAGATTTTTAATTAGAGCCTCAGAATATGTTTTTGTGTGTTTATGTGTTTGGTTTGCAGTTGTGATAGGTCTATGTGAGACTGGGTTTGTGGTGTGTGTGGTTACCTTCTCCTCCTGACTGGTTTTGCCAGTACTGAGTCGAGAGAGCTCAGCCTCCAGTTTGGCTATATAGTCGCATCTCTCACATATATTTGTATTTGTTGGGAGGAGGAGAGGGTTGTCTGTGTACATGAGGCAGTTGCCTCAAGATTCCCAGATTCACCAGCTGAACTGGAGAGGATGCCAGTAATTGACCCTTCGACATGCTAGAATAGTGTAAGGGATTGCTGTGTAACTGAATCAGAAGGGACCTATAGGGAAATGGGTATTCAAGGGGATTGTAGGTGGATGTAGTGCTTTCATTTTTGTTTAAGAGTGCTTTACCTGTGTAAAAATGCTTTAGGAGCAAGTGCTGGGCTTTTTAGATAGAGAATAGACTGTTTAGATTGAAAGTAGAGCAGTTCTAAGGGAAAAACTGAAGAGTAGACTTTGTGGAGCCAGAAATAATTTAAACTAGATTAACTGGCGCTGCCCGATGCTGCGCTATGAGCAACTTTGCGCAAAATTGCGCAAAAGCATGCAAAAGTGTGCTAAGGCGGATTTTTAAGCAGGGAACTTCAAAGAGCTAGAAATGGCCCAAAATGGCCAATTACTACAAGATTCTTGTGCTGAGGTCACTCCTTCAAGGAGAGATAGGCTGCTCAAGGCTCCCGACTGCCACTGGTGAGCAAAGAAACTTTCTTCTATCCAAGTAAGGTAATGGGCAACACAGGAACTATCCCAAAGTCCAGAATACAGCAAAGCCTGTGTAGGGGACTATTCTAGCCAGGGAAAGGTGGGAAACAAGGATATTTTATTTTTTTTTTCAAGAAAGCAACAGGAAAATGCAGAAAAACAACAATATATTAAATGCACAGGCTAGCGCACTTGAGTGGGCAGTCTCAACAGTTAAATTAAACAAACAAACTTTAACTTAAGTGCAGGTATTAAAAAATGCTAAATACAGTTAAATTAGCAGTTTAACTTTGTTTTCAGCAAGAAAGGAAGGTTGCACAGGTAGAAACAGCAAAAATATACTTATATCTTGAAAGTAGTCGCTTTTTCGATTCTCTGCTGCTAGCACCACTCTGCAGGACCACGAGGAGCTGTTGCTGAGTAGTATAAGCGAAAAAATGCTCACAGGCGGATTTTTAAGCAGGGAACTTCAAAGAGCTAGAAATGGCCCAAAACGGCCAATTACTACAAGATTCTTGTGCTGAGGTCACTCCTTCAGGGACAGATAGGCTGCTCAAGGCTCCCCACTCCCACTGGTGAGCAAAGAAACTTCCTTCTATCCAAGTAAGGTAATGGGCAACACAGGAACTATCCCAAAGTCCAAAATACAGCAAAGCCTGTATAGGGGACTATTCTAGCCAGGGAAAGGTGGGAAACAAGGATATATTTATTTTTCAAGAAAGCAACAGGAAAATGCAGAAAAACAACAGTATATTAAATGCTCAAACCCTGCACCTTGTGTTTGTAAGGCAAACACCTTAACCAATAGGCCACCCTCCCAACCTATGCAGATATTCTGAAGTTAGAAACAAATCAAGCAGTATTTAATGAAATCAAAGAATTAGCTCATCAAGAATGATGAAAAGAGGGGAGTCGCATGAATGGCTACTGCCTGGCTACTGCTAATGCTAGTCTCACCATAGCTTCACTCTGTTGGGATACAATGCTCCTTTGTTTCTTCTCTCACCAGATGCAAAATATTAGCACCAATCCCAACAAGAGAAGCAGGCCACAGCCTGTTTGTTGATCCACAGTCTTGTCCCAGATGATGCAAGGGTCTGTAGGCTTGCAGCCTTTTTCTGGTAGATGCCTTGAATAGCAACCAGTCCAAACAGGTAAGTTAAGTATAGACACTCACTCTCCAACCAGGGACAGTCAGGAATCAATGCACTCTGCTCTTCTCTCACCAGGATCAGAATATAAGCACAGATTCCAATCTGTCACCTATAAAGCAGTTATTAGGCTTTCTGGTGATCAGCAGTCTCCAGGAAATAATGTCCCTGTACTCCTTCTCCCACCAGGAGCAAACAGAAGCACTAAACCCAAGATGGCTACTGAGAATCAGAATGTGGGTTCTGCAATAACTGGTGGTCTTGCAATAGATGCTTAAATGTAAGATGAGAAAAAAAAAACGTTTATCCTAAACACTACAGTGTGCACTAAGCAGTTAGATATAAAAGTGGGTAACAAGTTTAAGCTGTCTAAAAAGTTAAGTTTTAGTGGAGAGCCACTATTTTTAAAAGAGCAAGATAGATTGAAAGGGGGTGGGCACTTTTATTTTCTTGCACTATGGAATGCAGTAGGATGGGCAATAAATTTAAATAGTTGAAAGGGAGTGATTTCAGAAAATGATAATCTTGTGTCTACTCACACCAGCCAGTAAAAGGAGAGAGGGAACAAAATATGTGGCCAAATTAGCATAAGGGTCAGGCAATTAGAAAGACAGTGATGTTTAAGAAGACAACAGTAACAGGGTGGGAGAGTGAAAAAATTATGTCTGACTCACAAGAGGCAGAGCTGTGGTCTCTTCAAGTTTTGATATGCAGTTAAAAACAGAATACAAGTAAAACACAGTGTAAAGAAAACAAATCACAATATACAAAATAGAAAAAGGCAATAAAATAACACAAAATACAAGAAATAAAAAGCAAACTAACCTTTTCCTCACAGCAAGCTGTGGCAGAGTCTGGGTGAGCATTTCCAGTAAAGCTCTGAAATGTTTTACTTTACACCTTAAATAGAAAGCTTAGTTCCTAGCTCAACCCCATCAGTTCACAGATGATTAACCTTAAGTGACCCACTCTAACTTATGTGTGACTCCTTAATTGACCTGTTCTCATTTCTGTCTGACTCACAAGAGACAGAGCTGTAGTCTCTTCAAGTTTTAATATGCAGTTAAAAGCATAATACAAGTAAAACACAGTGTAAAGAAAACAAATCACAGTATACAAAATAGAAAAAGGCAATAAAGTAATACAAAATACAAGAAATGAAAAGCAAACTAACCTTTCCCTCACAGCAAGCTGTGGCAGAGTCTAGGTGAACCTTTCCAGTAAAGTGTCTGCTAAGTCTTGCTACATTCTTTGCAAAAGTAAGAACTGCATTAGATGAGGGACTGATATTGCAAGTGGTATAACCTGACCCAGCTAAGGCCTTTGGAACAGTCCTTTATGCATGAACTACAGACAAATTATACATAGGACATTTAAATGCGTATACTGTCAGTGGGCAAAACAGTGGCTAAGTAATAAATCACAGCATAGAAGGTTGTCAGCTTTCTATCTGAGCCACCATAGTAACCATTGTGTTTCAGGGGGCTTTAGTCTTTGGTAACATTTTCCGTCAAGTTAATGTAGGGCTGGAACTGTAAGTAACCGAAAATGTCTATGACAGCGAGCTAAGTACTATAATTACATCTTCAACAAATTCTAATGAAATGTTGTATGAGAGTGTGGTTGGACATGATTTGCACAAGAATACTGACAATAGACATACTTTCAATGTCAATTATGAATCACCCTCAGTTTTGGAAAGAAATATCTTTTGAATGCAGAACTGGTAGGCAGATATTATAACCTCAAAGCATATAAAAACAAGGTAAACTAGATTATGACCACAGTGTTGCTAAGGTAGTTTACTGAGATAGTCTTACACAGTTGCCCACATGATATTTAAAGTATATCTTGCTACACCAGGTAAGTAATTCTTATTATGTATACCACACTGATTCATCCAATTATTTTATGATAAAGAAAATGCAAGGTTTAGATAATATATGCCACTGTGTCACGGCATAATGGTGGTCTATCTAGAAAATATAATGACTGCCATGCATTAGCTCCCCCCCCCGAATAACATACATTTTTGTCCCTCTTTACCCCTACTACCTTCTAATTAACAGTCCTATCCTGACCAATTGACCCATTTATTCTATCATTAATAGGGTTGCCACCTTTTCAAATGCCCAAAGTGGGACATTTTTGGTACAGACGTCAGATTTGCAGGGCGAAACATACCCACAGCCAGTACAAAGGACAGAACTTCATTTTTTTTTGCCTAAATAAAAACTTATTCTTGTAGCATTCTAGCTGCTTATTCTGTTTCTTATAACATTTAGGTGTTTCAGATACAGAATAACTGTTTTATGCAACTATTACATTAAATATAGGAAATAATTTTGTCTCAAAATCTCAGGACATTTACCATTTTTACAATTTTTTTGCAGAACACAACTGCCCAAAGAGGGACTGTCCCTCGCAAAGTGGGACAAGTGGTTAATAGGGAGAAGGTTCAGGCAGGAAGAGCAGTCATGGAGGCAGACATCAGGGCTATCCTACCCTCTTGCACATGCCTCAATGATAAGTCAGTAGGATGTGGAATGGGTGCCAGATAAATCAACCAGTATACATGTACAATTGAACACATTACCCCTCCTGTCTTACCTGGGCATACTCATCCACCCCACCTTTGGTTTCAACCACCAAAGCTGCTATTCACACTCAGGTCACCACCAGCGCAAGATGTTTAAACTACTTGATAAGTGTGTTTATATACACAATCCACTATCGTGTACTGAATCATAACATTCTGTCAAACTCACAGCATGGCTTTCATCAAGGGTACAATCCAGAGACTCCCTTCTTTGTATTGCAAACTATGACAAGCTGTACTAAACATGGACAAAATCTTTAGGAGTGCTCTTTCTTGTTCTCTTAAAGTCTTTTGATACCATTAATCATGTCATTCCCATTCGAAGACTTGCAGAATAAAGTCTCACAGCTCTTTCCATCCAGTGTTTCATCAGCTATACAAGAGACTGATCATATGCTGTTAGATGGACTGGGCATATCTCTCTCTCCCACTACCCATAACCATAAATGTTTCACAATGTCAGTGCTAGTATCCCTTTTAATTCATAGTTTTCATAAATAACATGTTTCTGAGTATTACCTTTCCTATTCAGTATGCTGGTGATTCCAGTTGTTTTTATCCTATAATACAGTTATTAATAGCGTATATCAGCTTCAACTTTGGGATTAATTAAAACAAAAATAAATAGCAAATACATAAATAAACTGAAGGAATGTTTTAATTTTTTACTTCCAACATCAGGGTTTATTGACTCATTCAGTTTTCAAACCTGTCTAAAATTAAAACACATCATGACATAGTGAGCTCTACAAAATACCGAGGTGTCTTCCATGAACATGAGCTAAGACTGGATCAATGTCTCAACTCACTTGTTTTTCCCATCAGCCAGAAGCTAGTCCTTCTTGAATATGCATTCCATTTTATGATTTCATGTGCACATATTACCACAATGTTGTGTCTTTCGGCTTTTCCCAGTTAGGGGTCGCCACAGCGGAACTCCGGTCCGCTAATGATTGGCAGTTGATTTTTATGTACCGAGTTGCCAGCCCTGATGCACAACCTTCAATGAAGGAATGCCCATTCACGCATGTCTCCATGCAGAAGGCGATCTAGCTGAGATTCGAACCGGACAGCGTCTTATTGTGACGTGACAACGCTACCCCAGCACCACCACCGCAGATAAATACTTTATATCAGCCTGGTCTGCTTTCATACTCTTGACATCTTCAGTAGCCTTCACTCTGGTTAGATTACAATAGTAAAAGAAAGATACTACATAGTTTATAAGTTTGCCTTTGACTACCCTCCCAACAAACATCACTCTGTTTCTATACATATTAGTAGTTGAGCTATAAAATCAAACCAAAATATTTTCATTAAGACACCAGTAACACAATAAGCATCAAGGGTTATTAGGTTTATACTAGGCAAATGACCACAGAGGTCTTTATAAGCCTAGCTATGCAACCCAACTCAGTTTTGTCATTCAGTTCCTTGGAGGCCTACAGTAT
Source organism: Protopterus annectens (assembly GCF_019279795.1). Classification (NCBI taxonomy): domain Eukaryota; kingdom Metazoa; phylum Chordata; order Ceratodontiformes; family Protopteridae; genus Protopterus; species Protopterus annectens. The sequence goes on along the minus strand of NC_056736.1, from coordinate 257,726,360 downwards.
ATGTTGTGGTATGTTAGTAAGGAGGTAGCTAAAGGTTACATGGGAGGTATGTTATTTGGGAATTAATTTACTTGCTGTCATAATTTTCATAAATAATATAAAAAGCACAGTTATTTCAGATGTCAACTATTTTTCTAGATAGTAGTAACAAAAAATATTTGCAATATATAGAACCCCAACTATATTCTTTTCCAAATTGTTAATGTGTTAATTACTGTTTCAAAAATAACCAAATACAATTACTATGGCTTTAATATTTCATTTAACCATGAGGTATCATTAGTATAAAACTCTAAAAGAGAGAAGCTTAGCCAGTATCGTATTTTGTTGAACATCTTTATGTTTTATGATATTAGTTTATCATGAACATTTGTAAGTAAAAAAGGAAGTCAGCAAATCTTGATTTTGTTTCCTTCAAACAATTTTAGTTATTCCTAAGATTCAGAAAGAACCTATCAGTCATGTAAATTGCCTACTTCATGTAGATCAATTTATGTGACTGAGGGAAAACGGGATTCAGAGGCAGGTATATATCCGCAATGAAAAATATGTCATTGTCTGCTCATTAGGATATCTCTGAATCATAATTTTTTTACCACTGGCACTGTCAGATCTGTGACAGTAGTAGTGTTTACCCCAGTGGCCCATGCATTGTTCTGGCAATGGCATGCACATTGACTCATAAACACACACACACACACACACACACACACACACACACACACACACACACACTTACACACATGCACGCACGCACACACACACACATACGCTTGCGTGCGCGTATGCACACACAACCCAATCCCATATCACATAGCCTCCCCAACAGTCTACTTGACTTCTCGACGCACACATTATCACACACACACACACACACACACACACACACACACACACACACACACACACACACACACACACACACACACACACACACACACACACACACACACACACACACACCCACACACACACACACACACACACACACACACACACACACACACACACACACACACAAACACACACACACACACACATTTACACACTAGCACCTACAACCTTACATCTTTACTGAACCTCACTGAAATTACTTGCACTGTGACTGATTCCAATGGTTGACCTCTCTCTTGATATTGACAATAAGAGACATAGGCACTAGACTCAGGGTGTAGTTCCAATTTCCCATCCACTGCTCCAGGTTTCCCTTGAATAGGGTTGAGGAAGTGCTCTACTTCACATGGATTGTAAAGGGATGTCTCTGAGACACATACCTGTCCCTCCAATGTGTCCAAGCTATGTTTAAATCCCTAGATGGAGTAATTATGATGCTATTTGTTTTATGGATATGCAAAAGGCGTCTCAAAGTAGGATCCTAGGATGTCTTGCTTGCCAGGTATAGATCGTCTCTCAGCAGTCTTTTGGTAACAGAATATAGAAATAGGACTATGAGGTGATCTACATAGGACCTGCTATTTACTCCCTGTATTCTTTTTGTGAGGAAACTCTGCAGACATTCCAGTTGTTGCATTTGCCTTGTCAGGTACATACTAAAGGGAGTATTGCACTCAGTGATCTGCCTGATGAATATAGTGGAACGATGATGTCCTTGTACCAAGATGTCATGCCTTTGCTTATAAAATGAGCAACATAAAACAATTTTCTTACTACCTTGGACCATGTTGGTTGAAAGCCAGGTTACTAACTTCATACATACCCAAATTCCTGACTTCTGGCTCTAGTAATAGGGGGTTTGTTATTGATGAGGTAATATCCTAGGGTGGATGACTTCCCAAAGGATACTATCATGCATTTCTTGGCATTAAGTTTTAAGCCATGACTTTGGCATCAGTAATTTGTCTGTGTTATTCCTTCCTGTAGGATGTTAGTGTCTTGGAGATGAATCTATGTTTTTTCCTAGTTTGCAATAATCTGAAATTTGGTCAGCTAGAGGCCGTTGACATTGGCTTGGCTTCTGAGAAGTAGATGCCAAATAGGTGTGGAGACCAGCACAGAGCCCTGAGTGACTCTGCTAGAGACTGGTCTCTTTCTGGAGGTATCTCCCTTTCCTAATGTCCTGGGTACTATCTGACAGCTAGAACACAACACATGGGTTTTGGGCTATATCCATGAGCTTGTTTATAATGCCCTAGCTGAGTATTGTATCAAATCCCTTAGCCAGGTCAAGGTAGTCAGTATGCATCATTTCACCCTCATCCATTACCTTGGTGGCTTTCTCAAAAATGTCCACTAGATTTAGTAGGCATGATCTGTCCTTCATGAAAACAAACTGGGCTGGATTCAGGATCTGAAGGTTTTTTATGTCCTTATTAATCATTTCAATAATAATTCTTTCCATGGCTTTGCATATGAGACTAGTCAGACTTATTGGTCTGTAGTTCCAGTGCTGTTCCAGTGTTGTTGATAGCTCACCATTTTGCAGAGGAATGACTGCTGCAGTTATCCATTCATGTAGCGCAAAGCATACCTGGAGGTTATGTAAGTACTGACTCCAATCGTAATGATAGGTCATGTTTCAGGCTATTAAGGAGGCATCCTGAGATATTATCAGGGCCCATTTATACAGTGTTTTGGCCTTAGATAGTGAATCTATCTAAGACCTGTTTTCTAGTGATAGTTGGTGGGGATTAATGGTATTTTCTGTGGGGGACATTAGGAGATGGGGCTAAAATTGTAGCTGAATTTGTCAGGTCTATATTAAATCAGCGAATGTTTAAAATAGTGAACGCTGATTTATCAACCCTTTAAAAGTGAAAGCTTGAAATCCCGAAGACACGGAACAGCGATATATATATATATATATATATATATATATATATATATATATATATGTTTTCCTTTAGTATGACTGAACTTACATAATGTTGAACAAAACACACAGACAAAAATAAGATCAAACATACATAAAGCTGAATCATTTAAACATCGAACCCATAAAAAAGTGAAAAAGGAAAATAAGCTCCTTTCCTAATATTTAGACTAAACCATGACATAACACTAGCCTCCAATTTGTCAGAATAGTGGCAGTGTCATCTCAGTAATATGTGCTAACCCTAACCCTACCTCTACTCCAACCCTAGCCCCACACCGTACCTTCAAAAAACTCTTCATGTAACACTGCCTCTATACAAAACAAATTTAGACACACAAACATGGACCTGATAAATAATGACATAGAAAACCATCAAATACTGGACTTGGCCCAATTTGGCTTTGTCAAGAGCAGATCATGCCTACTGAATCTGGTGGATTTTTTTGAGAACTTCACTAAGGCCATGGATGCAGGTAAAACAGTACATACCATCTAGCTTGGCCTGGCCAAGGCATTTGACACAATTCCTCAGTCAGCTATTATAAATAAGCTCACAAAACTGGGCATAAATCCCTATATCACCATATAAATAGCTAATTGTCTCATGGACAGGACACATGGTTAAAATCAGAGAATCTAGAGCCAGCAAGAGGCCAGTTACTAGTGGTGTGCCACATGGATCAGTGCTGGGACCACTCCTGTTCAGAATATACTTCTCTGAAGTCAAGGCTAATATGGAAGGACTCTGGATGACAAAGTTTACCAACAACTGCAAGCTGGGAGCAATTACTGAATCCCCCAACAATATAGATATCTTTAAGCAGGGTCTACATCATACAAATGATTGGTGCCAGAACCATGGCTTACAACTAAATGTGAAAAAATGCATTATCATACCCTTTGGGAGTCAAATACCCCTGCAAATTACATCAGTAGCACACCCTTAGAGCAGACTCAGTGCTGAGAGATCTAGTTACACAAATAAATAGTAGCCTGAACTTTGACAGCAATGTGGCCACAGTGGTGAGGAAGTCCTTCTATGTGGCACAACTTATAAGTAAAGGTATGGCATCCAGATCCAAGGGAATTATAGTCCCACTGTACTCAGCCCTCATTAGACTAATAACTGAGTACAATGTACCATTTGGCATATACTTGACTAGGCACACAGCAGGAGGAACGACCTCAGAGGCTCCTCACAAATCAAATACAGGATGTAAACAAAACTATGCAGACAGACTAAAAGCCCTATCCCTTTACTCTGTCTCCTACTGACTATTAAGGGGTGACCTTTGCCCGACCTACAAGGCACTCACAGATCTAACCCTGATGGAGCTGCTACACATCCACAAGTCAAACAGCATGACAGTCACCTGATCTAGGGATCTAAACTTAGTCAGAGACTCAAACAAACATGCTGGAGAGACAGATATGTGTCTCAGAATGAGCTGAGATGTACCTCCCTGGTCTACATGAAAAGAGACATGGATGAGCTCTCTGAGTATGTACCCCAGGCCGGTATGACACTGGCCGTGTGCAGCATCCAACCCTCACCAAGAATGATGCCACAGTACAACCACAGAATGATCATGTTTAACAGGTGGCACAGTTACAGCTGTCAGTCCAAGAGGGTCTAATGTCTGTCTGCTTGAGATGTCAAGCATGACATGCCATGCTGCTGTTCCAGGGATGGCTTGCACCTGTTACCCCTGTGCGTCTGGATACTGGATAAGGCCTTTGCCACCTCCATAGAGCCGTATGTAGGCAAGGCCAAAAAGACTACCCACCACCCTAGAAAACATAAGTGGTAAGAAACATAAGGGTAATGCTGACCAATGCCAGATGTGTAAACTGCAATATGCATGCCCCTGAGGCACTTCTCAGTATGGAGAACATTGATGTCTGTGCAGTGACAGAAGGCTGCTGCAAGCCTAGTGATAGCACACCAGCACTACCAGGTTATACCACATATCATGCGTTATGGTCCCAACACCTGGACCAAAACATCAAAGGAGGGGGAGTATCCATATGCAGCACAGACACCCATACGGCCAGGTAACTGACAATGCACAAAGCAGTGGAGACCACCCATGTGCACCTAAGTGTAGTCAAAACTGCTGTACAGTCTGTAGCATGCGACAGACCACACTCTCACACACAAGAACTCCACCCAGACATCCTGAAGACACTGGACAGTATGAATGTCCCACCAAATATCAGACAAGGTACACACAAATTACCACATAGGTGGCAAACCATTATGTATGCAAGGAGTAATCAGGGACCTAGGGACACAAGTCGACAGTAATCTGTCATGTGACACTCACAATGCCAATGTGGCTAGGAAGATTGTCGATATTGGACACCGTATCATGAAAGGATTCACATCTACATCAACAGAGGTCACTGTCCCACTGTACTGTTCCCTTATCAGACCCATAATCTAGTACAATGACTCATATGGGATGTACCGTACATGACACCTGCAGCGGTTCGGAAGACCTCATAGTTACCCCACCAAGAGGATAAAGGGTGTGAAATATATGTCATATGCTGCCTGGCTGTAGACACCCCAGCTGAATGCAGTCACAGACTGCCTACACAGAGGCATTGTATGTCTGTTGTACAAGGCCATGTCCAACACAGGAGTAACGGACATGCTCCACCACAGGAAATCAAAGCCATAGGAGCTGTGAGAGTGACAGATGTCAGCCTCAACACATAATGAAATAGGATGTGCTGGAGGGACAGATACATAACCCAGAGGCTCCCCACACCCATAAACAGGATTCCAATCCATGTTAGGCAGAGCCCCTCACTGACACCCCTCAACAGGAATATTGCTAAGTGGATGGATGATCGTACATGTATACTGGGGGTCTTCACTGTGTCACGGCCAGACAGAGGCACAGTAAAGAAATTAATAAATGGCCATAATAGTCACATAGCAAGGGGCGGCGAAAGACACACATACCCTGGCTAGGCTTACTAATGCCCTAGGGTGGATAGCTTAGTATGAACCCATGAACCTATGAAGATACAAATTGTACAGGACACTAAGGATAATCACAAGGCTTACTTAACTGATGGTAGGAACCATGTTGGGCATCCACAGATATGCTCCGAATCACACAGATATTACAAACAACATACCAAACACACACACATATTGCTAACATACAACCTGACAGGTGCAGTGCAACCCCCCCCCCCCAGAATGCAAAATATCTATCCCAGCAGACTGCTGGTCCTCTGACATTGCAGATGCTGAGGTAACAGCCATCATCTGCAAAGCAAAACACACAGCAGCAAAGGTATGTGATAGTGTCCTGGGCTGAGGCCAACATGGACTCCAAGAATAATAGAATGCCAAATCACACTACTGCCCAATGTCAGCCTTACCACAGGATATGTACCCAAAGAGCAGTGTACAACAACAGTGGTCCTTCACAACAAAGGTGTTGCCTGAATGGATACTGCAAACTACCACCCCAGGATCCTGACAAGCTTGGTCTGCACAGCTATGGAAAGGATCAGTATGTACCGCAGACATAAAGCTATTGTGGACCTACTGATATTGGACCCTACACAGTGTGGCTGTAATAACTGCAGATCCTGCCCCTAAACATGTTTGACCCATTTGAAGCAGTCATTAAGGTCATTGATGAGGGCAATGTGGTCCACACAGTGTAGCTGGACCATGCATATGCTTCTAGACAATACCCTACGAGTTCAGTATGGATATGTTCACCAGCTTAAATATATATCCCTATGTCAGTAGAGGGGTTGCAAACCAGACCAAGGACAGAACTGACATGGTCAGACATGCTGCATCCATGTCAGACTGCAAAGCAGATATGAGTGGCATCCTACAAGGCCTGGTCCTGCCCCCCCCCCCGTTCTGTATATATGTCCCATAGGTATAGGCACTCCTAAAAATGGAGAACATCAATATCTGTGCAGTAACTGAGACCTGGTTCAAGGCTCCAGAGAGCACCCCTGCAATACCAGGCTACAACTCTTACCACACTTTTCGGCCACCAAACCAGGACCGAAACACTAAAGGTGGAGGAGTGTCAATATTCACCAAGGATATTCACACCACCAGGCTAGTTGGCCAACACAATGTGTCTGAAATCCTCCAAGTGCAACTAAGACTAGGTAAGACTGCAATCCAAATTGTAGCTTGCTACAGATCCCCCACCATACCCCAAGATTCTCACTACACCTTTCTAAATATACTGGAAAATATTAAGATAGAACCAAACACCCTAATACTGGGTGATTTTTAACTACCCTGCCATTAACTGGGAAAACTACTCATGTCCCAACACCTTTGCGCAACGGTTCTTGAAATTCATAAATTCCAACGCCCTGGATCAACTAATCCATAGTCCCACCAGGGGCTCCAATATCCTAGACCTGGTCATTACCAACATGAGAAATCAATGCTCCATACCTATGGTCACCCCTCGTTAGTCAGGTCTGACCATAAGCTAATCACCCTTAACATCCACATCCCACCCCCACCCCCCAGTAAAGAAACCACCATAAAAAACTTCTCCAAAGCCAACTTCATGCTACTCAATTCAGAAGTGACAAACTTCATGATACCCATGCAGACGGGAACTGAAAGTTCAACTGCTGAATCCTACACTAAGGCTCTGTACGAGCACATCCACTCATGCATGAATCGTGCCATCCAAATAGAACCAAAATGCTCTCATCCAAAAAAAGGAAGCCAATCTGGTGGTCCCCTGCCATAAATAAATTTTACAACAAAAGGAAGAAACTTTTGCAGAAAAGAGGAAAATCCCAGGATGCAAAAAACTCCCTTACTAGCCTCAGTAAGAAACTGAGATGCCTCATAAAATCCTCCAAAGCTAGTTACGAAAATAAAATTGCCAAAGATTCCAAAGACAACCACAAAGCATTCTATAACTATGTCAAGAATCTAAATGGCAATGCTCAGATCTGCTCTGAGCTAAAACAGAATGGCATTAAATATACTGATCAGAAGGATATTGCCAATATCCTGGCAGATCGATTCAGTGCCAACTTCACCCCCCTCACCCCTAAATGGCCCATCTCAATACCGGAAGATTGCCAAATTCCAGTAATAACAGCCACACAGGTACAAAACGCACTCTCTAAAGCCAAGAATACAGCATCCATGGGACCAGATGACATCCCGGGATGTGTACTACATGAACTACAATATGAACTGGCACCTCACCTAAATGTCATGTTTAATCATAGCCTCACCTCAGGTTTCGTGCCCACTGAGTGGCGCAGAGCTACAATTATCCCAATCCACAAGGGGGGATCCACCTTGGATCCCAGAAACTACCGTCCCATCAGTCTGACAAGCCTTATCTGCAAGGCCATGGAGCGTATTATCATGGAATTTATAAACAAAGACATTGGCAACCTTCAAACACTGGACCCCACCCAGTTTGGGTTTGTGAAGGGCCGATCTTGTCTCCTGAACCTGATTGACTTCTTTGAATCAGTCTCCAGAGCCATGGACAAGGGTAAGGTGGTCCACACAGCCTATCTAGACCTTGCCAAGGCCTTTGACACCATCCCCCACTCTGGAATCATAGATAAACTTACTAAGTTGGGCATTAATCTCTATGCCACCCAATGGGTTGCTAAATGGCTTACTGATAGAACCCACACTGTAAAAGTAGCCGACTCCAAATCCAGCTCCAGACAAGTGACAAGTGGAGTACCTCAGGGTTCAGTCCTGGGGCTCTTGTTTGGCATCTACTTCTCTGAAGTACAGGTCAACACTAAGGGACTCTGGCTAACAAAGTTTGCAGATGACTGCAAACTGGGAGACATTATTAAATCCCCAAATGATGTAGATACTCTACAAAAGGGCCTTACAGAAACAGATGCTTGGTGCCAGAGCCATGGGCTCAAGCTCAATGCCAAGAAATGTATTGCTATCCCCTTTGGGAAAAAACATGTATCCATGAATTACCATATAGGTGGCAGTACACTAAACACAGAAAGTGTGATAAGAGACTTAGGGACACAGGTGGACAGTGGTCTCACCTTCGATAACCACATCGCCACAACAGTCAGGAAATCCTTCTATGTGGCACACCTCATCATGAAGGGCTTTTCATCCAGAAAAAAGGAGGTCATTGTCCCACTGTACACATCCCTCATTAGACCCATTATAGAATACAATGCCCCATTTGGTATGTACCTCTCAAGACATCTGCAACAACTGGAAAGGCCTCAGAAATACCTCACTAAAAGAATCACAGGCCTAAAGCAGATGCCCTATGCTGACCGCCTTAAAAAACTCCAGCTATACTCTGTCGCATATCGTCTACTCAGAGGCGATCTCTGCTTAACATACAAGGCCATGTCAAACCCAGAGCTGTTGGACATGCTACACTTAAAGAAATCCCAATCCCTCAGAGCTACACGCTCCAGGGATCTAAACCTTGTCATCACAATAAACAAAACATGCTGGAGGGATAGGTTCCTGACCCAGAGACTCCCCAGACTCTGGAATAGATTGCCCATACATGTCAAGCAGAGTGCCTCTTTGGACCTCTTCAAGAGGAACCTTGACGATTGGATGGGAGAAAGGAAATTCACCCCAGGGATCACGTCAGTTGCCCTGCTAGACAGGGGTCCAGGAAAGTAAATAATGTGGGAAGAAATAGCCTGGGAATTGTTATGGCTAGGCTTGTATAGGCCCTAGGGCTGATAGCCTAGCACCAACCTATGAACCTATGAACCTATGGAAGGACTGTGACTGAACATGTATGCAGAGGAGTACAAACAGCCCACCATATCCGACCCCCAGCTGACACAAGCAACCCACAAAAGGGCCACCTACAAACAGACAACTGGAGCCATAGCCATGTCAGCAAGCTAATTGCAGAACTGTGTATAGACAACCACCGGGGATATACAGTAAGTGCCCACAAATTACCACACAGGTGTTAACCCATTACATACCTAACATGTAATGAGAGACCTGGGGACAAAAGGTGATAGATATCCTGCACTGGACAAACATGTGGCTGTAGTGTTCGCAGAAACATACTATATACCCACCCAATCATGAAGGTTGTCAGATGTAGATAAGGGAGGTCACTGTGGCTCTGCAGTCATCCTTCATCAGCATCACAATTGACTACAATAGCCCCTGTGGGATATACCTCAGCAGACACCTCCATCAACTGTAAAGTCCACAACAGTACCCCACCAGGAGTAGCAAAGAGCATGAACAGATGCCATGTGTTGCCTGAGTAAACAAACTGCAGCCCCACACACTGCCATACTGCCCAGCTACAGGCAAGCTGTGCTTGATGTATGAAGCCATGTCCAACCTGGAATCAATGAACATGCTGCACCTTGTACAATCTGAATGGCAGTGAGCTATGCACATGAGAGACCTGAACCCCAGCACTGACATACATAGGACAAGCTGTACAGAATGATCCATAACACAGAAGGCACCCCCCACTCTTCAATAAACTCCCGGTACAGGTCAGCCAGAGAGTCACCTATCGACACCCCTCAAGAGGAATCCTGATGAGTGGATGGGAGATGGTAGGCTAACCCTGGGTATCACTGTTATGCCAGAGGTAGACGGAGGCACAGTATACTAACCATGACATATGTCATGGCAAACTCCAGTTACAATGTGTGTCGAAGGACAAACACACCCTGTGACTAGCATCAGAAATGGCCTAGGGAACATTGCTAGTGTTTGCCAATGTCCACCCATGTTGTGGAATACACTACCAATGTTGGACGAGCCTGGTGTAGGTAGTCCATATCTGAACATAATGCAACATGGTCATATGTGCACAACTGGCCCCTACACAGTCTGTTGTGCTCACTATGAAGATGTCAAGCAGTGATAGGACTAAAGCCCAGCATACTGTCCACCACAGTGAAAGTACTGAACCAGTACACTATACAGTACTACAGTGTTAGGTCATTATGAAAGTATGTTGACAACTGTCTGCAAAGTATCCCATGCAATCCCTGCAGGCACAGTATAATCCCTGTTGTGGCAGATATGAAGCAGTTGGCCAGTTAGTACACAACATGACACCCAACACACAACCATAAATGTGAGACATTGTTGAAGTTCACACACACCCAAATATGTGGTGGACTTCAGAGTGCAACATATGGAAAGCTCACACTGAGCATGCTCGCACACTTTGATAAATGAGGCATATGTCAGACAACATGCCATGGAAAGGCTGAACTGGGCATGCTCACACACTTAGGCCATATCTCCATTTAGCAGTTGGCCACACATATCTGGTATTTGTACGTGTCATTCCAGGAACCAACCACAACACAGCAATCTGCCCAGTGCACACAGTAAATGACTACAGAGACATAAGTGATATAGTGGATCACTGTCATATGCAAACATCATCCACAGAAACACAAGTTGGTCATAGGAACACGGAATGCTATGGCAATAAAGACCTGCAAACAGTAGAACAGCACAACAAATATTGTGCATCTGACCATTGAACATATGGGTGTAGAGGTCAATACTAGGCTTGTTGCCCTAGGGAATGACAGCTCAGCCAGAGTGTGCTTGGCATCTGCATCCCCAGTACAGTAGGCTACTGTGCCACTGTAAAGTAGGTCACATAAGGCAACGTGTGAGGCTAGTGAGCTGTGCCTCTGTCAAGCAGGGGCACAGTGGAGATCCCAGGGTTTGAATGTGCTAAGCCACAGCCATGTTGTCGGTGTGTGCTGGAAGAGGGTTGCTGAGGATCTCTAACAGTAAGTGGCCATCAATAACAGACTGAGGGGAGCCCTATCTGCATTCTCTGGACAATTCCACTGTCAACACTGTGTTGTGATGATTATGTGTGAATGAAGTGCCATGCCGGAACTGTTCCCAGATGTCCTCCCTCTGTGTGCTACAGCTCTGCAATGTATTAGCTCACTCTGTCTGTTGTACGGCTCATATATGGCTGGTGTACACCTGACAGGTGTCTTGTTGTGGAGCAGTCATGGGTATATGTGGGATAGCATGATCAATGCAAACTGTACACATGCTCATAGAATGCAATTGTCAAGGATTATGCTGAGTGGCCAGTAGAGTCCCCCAGCATGGGTCCTTTGAAGTCGTCCACCCCAGTCTTCACAAGTGTAGAGTCTGCTTGTGCTAAATACAGTTTGTGTGCAGTGACAACCTTGCCTGGGGGTGGAGATGGGATATGGATGTCCATGGAAAGGTGGGTATGGTCAGATATCAACAATAGTGGTCTACCTCTGGTGTGGAACAGTGAGTACCCATGTTGCAGATGGACAGGTGCAATATGTATTCCCCCATGTGGCTGTGGTGTGTGGTTCTGCCATAGCACATGGACCCACAAATTGTAGTGGCTGTAGGGTAAAGTGGTAGAGGCCTGAGTAATTCTCACACACGATATGCCTGCACCTGATGTTAACAACTGGAATGGTGTATGTGAACACATGCATATCCCGGCACTGTTCCCAGGGAAGCTAAGTGTGTGTCCTGGATGTGGTTGTGGTGTTCTGGACTGGTTGTGTTGTGTGTTACAGGTCCTGTGGTCATGAAGCATGGTATAGAACATAACCTGCCAGTGCGATGTGCATATCTGACCCTGACGTAGGTGGCTGCAAATGCATATATATGCTATCCCCTACCTGACAGGTAGTACTAGATGTACATACCTCTGTAGAAATAAAGATGTCAGCACCCTATAAATACTGCAGTTGCAGACCAGGTGCCCAGTAATTTGGTTGGCGCGCTCTGGTAATGCAACTCCCTCAAGTGTCATAATATAGATAGGTAGGGGTTTGAATCCCGCAACTGCCCAGTGTGTGTGGAGGGGGGTTAGTGTGTGTGTGCAAGCCTGTGTGAGGGAGATGTCCCTTTTGGCAACTGTGAAAGCACTCTACAGGATGCACATTCCCCTATCTTAGCACGGATGATGTCAGCACCCTATAAGTACAGCAGGAGAAGGAAAATCTCCAAGAAATTCAAATAGCGTGCTCCGCTAATGCATCTGTCATGAGTGTCATAACATAGTTAGGTAGGGGTTTGAATCCTGTAACTGCCCAGTGTGTGTGGAGGGGGGTTAGTGTGTGAGGGAGATGTCCCTTTTGGCAACTGTTAAAGCACTCTACAGGATGCACATTCCCCTATCTCAGCACGGATGATGTCAGCACCCTATAAGTACGGCAGGAGAAAGCAAACCTCCCAGTAATTCAAATAGCATGCTCTACTAATGCATTTGTCATGAGTGTCATAACATAGTTAGGTAGGGGTTTGAATCCTGCAACTGCCCAGTGTGTGTGGAGGGGGTTAGTGTGTGTGCAAGTCTGTGTGAGGGACATGTCCCTTGGTTAGTGTGTGTGTGAGGGAAATGTCCCTTTTGGCAACTGTGAAACCACTCTACAGGATGCACATTCCCCTATCTCAGCACGGATGATGTCAGCACCCTATAAGTACAGCAGGAGAAGGGAAACCTCCCAATAATAAACTTAGAGACCAGGCCTGGGATAAATGGAGAGCTACTAAAGTTCCCCAAGATCGTATCAAATTTCAGCAGCTTAGAAATTCCACAAAAACAGCCACTACTTGAGATAAAAAACAGTATTGATGTCACCTCCAGGATAAACACCAGAAAAATCCAAAGAAGTTCTGGGCTGGATTTAACAACCTCCTCCATTCTGGGAAATCAACTACCCCTACCCCTGAGAAACTTATTGGGAAAGATCCAGAAGAAGTAGCCAATACTTTTAACTCTTTTTTTCACCGAGACCATCCAGTCCCTAGCCAGTCAGCTAACTACTTCTTCCTCCTCCTTAACTCATCCTAATGGCTCAGCTCTACCCTCCTTTAACTTACAACCAGCATCTACCTCCTACATTTGTACCCTATTGAAAAAACTTAAACCATCCACCCTAGCGGCTGATTGTCTCCCAGCGGAATACCTACAAATAGTGTCAGATGCCATTGCCTATCCCATATCAATCTTGATAAACAGAACTATAACTGAGGCTACCATCCCCTCCATCTGGAAAATATCATATATCATCCCACTTCACAAAGGAGGCTCCTCCATGGAAACATCTAACTATAGACCTATAGCAATATTGTCTCCAATAGCAAACATTATGGAACGGTGTGTTCACAAACAACTTCTACACTATCTCACCCTTAACAATCTTTTGTCTAAAACTCAACATGGTTTTCGACCCCATCATAGTACAACCACTGCCCTCCTTTCCTTTGTAGACTCAGTCAATAGCAACCGTAATAACAAATTAATACCCTCTGCTCTCTTTCTTGACCTATTGAAAGCCTTTGACATGGTCAATCACCAGCTACTCCTCCACACCCTTGAAACCCTTTATCTTGACAACCCAGCCCTAAGATGGTTTAATGCTTACCTCTCTGGTAGGCAACAAGCTGTCCAGTGGCAAAACAGGCTATCTCACCTGCTCCCTAACACCATTGGAGTTCCCCAGGGCTCTATACTTGGTCCCCTTCTTTTCTCCGTATTCATAAATGATCTTCACTCAGTCATCCCCAAAGCCACCTGCATTCAATATGCAGATGACTCCACCCTGATCTGCTCTGAAGTTTCTCTCCCTAATCTCCAAGTAGTCACCCAACACTGTTTTGCTACAGTTGAAAATGGTTCTCAGAACGGAAACTCATCCTAAATCCAACAAAAAACTAAGTTACTGCTATTTTTCCCCACTTTAGCTACTCCTCTAGGACAAAAACCTCCACTTGCTAATAATCTGACCTTCCACGTTGAATCCATCAATGGCACCATCATTGAGCCTGTCTCCAATACCAAACTATTAGGTGTTACTATTGACCACAAGCTCAAATTTGATATGCACATCAGCCAAACCATTAAGACTGTAAATAAGAAACTCGGCTCTATGTACAGAATTAAGAACTTTCTAACTCCTCATGCCAAACTAACCATTGCTCGCACTCACCTCTTCTCCAATCTACTATATGCCTCCCCGGTACTTTCTTTCCTCAGTAATAGAGAGGTTAATAAACTCTCGGTTGCCTATAACCATATTGCCAAATTTGTAACAGGAGCACCTTTTCGTACTCACCACTGCCTTAACCTTAAGAAACTTGACTGGTTAGAACTGCCCAATCTTCTCAAACTTAACCAACTCTCTGAAGCATTCAAAATAATTAAGCAACCGGATAAAACCTCCTCATTGAATAAACTTCTGACCCCCTACTCCAATCTAAACTGCCTTCGATCCTCAAATAGTGTCCAGGTACTAACCACTAAATCTAATAATTCGGGTGGTGATGCTCTTTATGCCAATTCCATTGGAAAGCTATGGAATTCCCTTCCTAATAACCTAAGACTCATTACCTCACTTAATCAATTCAAAAACAATCTTAAAGAATTCTTTAAGTCACATTGGTTATGCCCATGTCCTAAACCAGACTAATCCTATATCTCTCATACCACCTCAGTCTCTTCCTTCCCTCAGAGCTTAAAATCTTAACCTAGCTGTTTCTCAAACGTAACTATGTCAAGGTTACTTACACAACATGCGAATGTTAATTTATCAGTATGAAAATTTTGCTGTTTTTCTTTTTCATTTCATTATTATGTAATGTGAATTTCTTCTGTATGTAAATGTATGTGTTTCTCTTTATTGTGGAGCTTTTTTCCCCGGGCCTCTGCTGAAAATGGACATGTATCCAGCTGGACTAGCCCGGTCAACAAATGTAAAATAAAAATAAATAAATAAATAATAATTCAAATAGCGCACTCTGCTAATGTGTTTGTCATGAGTGTCATAACATAGGTAGGGGTTTGAATCTTGCAACTGCCCAGTGTGTGTGGAGGGGGGTTAGTGTGTGTGCAAGTCTGTGTGAGGAAGATGTCCCTTTTGGCAACTGTGAAAGCACTCTACAGGATGCACATTACCCTATCTCAGCACGGATGATGTCAGCACCCTATAAGTACAGCAGGAGAAAGAAAACATCCCAGTAATTCGAATAGCGCACTCTGCTAATGCGTGTCTCTCTCGAGTGTCATAATATAGTTAGGTAGGAGTTTGAAACCTGCAAATGGCATGTGTGTTTGGATGTGGGGACTTTGTGTGTGTGCAATTCTGTATGAAAAACGTTTTTGCAATCAGGAGATCACACTACATGATGCACATTACCCTTTCCAAACAGTGATGATGTCAGCACCCTATACATACAGCTGGAGAAGAGACATCTACCAGAAATCCGAATAGTGCAATCTGCTACAGCATCAATCTCAAGTGTCAGAACATGATTAGGTAGAGGTTTGAAACCTGCAAGTGGCAAGTGTGTGTGTTTTTGGATGTGGGGAGTTTGTGTGTGTGCAATTCTGTATGAAAAACATGTTCGTTTTGGCAATCAGGAGATCATACTATCTGATGCACATTACCCTTTCAAAACACTGCTGATGTCAGCACCCTATAAGTACAGCCAGAGAAGAGGAACCATCTAGTAATTCGAACAGTGCGCTTCACTAATGCATCTCTCTCATGCGTCGTGACTTAGTTAGGTAGGGGTATGAATCCTGCAAATGGCAAGTGTGTGTGTGGGGGTAGTAGGGTGTGTGTAAATGCAAGTATGAGAGAACAGATCCTTTTGGCAAATACTACAATACACCAGATGCTGCATATTCCCCCAGTAAACACAGGGGATGTCACCACACTATCAGCACAGCCAAACAGGGCTAGTTGGCCAGTAATGCCAATAGTGCGCTCTGCTACTGGGTCTATTACCATTGTCAGAGTACAGATAGGTATGTTTTGGTAACCCACAACTGCCACGTGTGGTTGTGTCACACATTATGACCTTGTGTGGGTCTTTGTGCATAACAATGCATGCCATTGCCTAAACCAGCAATGGCATTGCACACATGATGTATGTGTGTGACACATGCACATAAATACCTGTGACCTGCAGTAGTTACCATGTCTGACACATGCCTCGAGTGGATAAATGGTATTTGCAATGCATAACAATATGACTGTGTCTTACTGTGCAGGGGCTGCATGCTGTATGTGTCTATACAGTGTGGGTGTATATGGTAAAATACCTACAGCAGGGGATACACATCTGGTCTGGGCCATATAGTCTATGTGTAGTCAATGTACAGGTGCTGCATGTTCCCACCTGTTGTGGGAGTGGTAACATGTCATTCCACTGCAATTCAGTGACCACAAGCTGGGAACCCTTCAACTAGTGTGTTGTAGCTACAGTAATGCTCACGCACAATGTTTGGCTGGATGCAGTCCAGCCATATAAAGACAGTTCTTGAGACTGTCATATTGCCAGAGTTGTTATGGAGGATAGGTGGTTTTCCTGTGTATGGGAGGGTTGTGTGTGCCAGGCTATGAACCAGACGGCAGTCCGACACACTGTTAGCTGCACATGAATAGGCCCTGATGCTTTGTGCTGTGCCAACAACCTGGAGGTGTGTGTATCTATGGTGCCTTGGGATACCACCCCCCTGTCCATGTGTGTTACATGTGTAGGGGATGACAGGCATGGTATGAGGCATAACCTGGCAGTGATGGGTTGCACCTGTGAGCCATGAATCAGGACTCTGGTACTGCACAGACATTGCAGTTCACCGTGCTGAGGACAGTGTCCAGTGTATGCATCTTGCGGTGTACACTGCTGGTGTTGTGTAGCAGCACTGTTAGTGTCCTAACCTGTGTGATACCTGCGGAGGTGGCTATGTAATCCGTGTCCTGCAGCATAAGGCAGTATGTGTGTATCAAGGAGCTTCGCCAATATACATTGGGCCATGGGTGTCACGTGCAAGCTGCGCCTCGCACATCATTGTGGCTTCCTAGCATGTAAGCACACGTTGACAGCCAGCGGATACCCTATGAATGACATTGGAGACTGAGCAGAATGTAGACATACAACACCCTTCCTACATATAGTGGTACCATACCTGGTGAGGGTATGATGGCAACCAAGATCAGGCTCATACTGGCCCATACCACATGCTGAGAGATCCCTTCTATGTTCCCTATCATGTAGTCCAGGGAGGTATGTCTCAGGTCATCCATAGTGGCATGGTTAATGACTGAGTCATATGTGTCCATGCCTCTGACTGACCTGTATGCATGTGTTTTGTGGTGGACCATAGTGCCCCTGAGGCATATCACTGTGACCTTCACCATGTACAGCCTGTTGAGCGGGACCCCACTGCAGCGGCCAAGACAGGTACCTGACACATCTGTAGCAGGTGTGTTGTGTAGCCCTACAGGCTGTGAGTGTGTGGCACATGGGATGTGTGTGCCATGTGTGGGATGTGCTCTGTTCCGATGTAACATATGCCTGTGTGCTAGCTGCTGAGGAGTGTGATGCTCAGGCAGGATGCTATTCTGAGTCCCCACATATGCCCCAGTGTGTTCAGCTTGCTGTCAGTGCATGTCTATGTCTGACTGGTATTGTAAGTCACTGTAGTATGACATGCCACCTGACAGGGTATGGCATTACTGGGTTCAGAGTGCTCAGTCCCCAGATTGGCTATGTGGTGGCATCCCACACATGTGTTGTACGTTCCTGGCCAAGGGTAATGGTTGACTGCATACATGTGGCAGCTGTGACATTGCCACATGACTCACATAAACCACAACTGGACCATAGAGGTGATTCACAGGTTACCTTTGCACATGCTACCCTAGTAGTGTGATTGCCATGGTGAGTACCAACACATAGGGCCAATGGGGAACAACATACTGAAGGTGTGTATGTGTGGGTGTACTGCTACTGTTTCATAGCACTGGCATATATGACTGCACACGTGGGTAAATGCCAGGTAAGACATGTGCAATGTGTCACAGGCAACGTACATGCAAACAGGACAGACAGTGACGTTCTGTCATCTGTAAACTTGACATACATATCGTACGCTATGCAGATGTCACTAGGAGTCCACAGAAGCACTGTAACTCTGCATTGCAGGTGGAAGCAGTGTTCCAGGGAACCCCAAGTGAACATGCATGCATACAAAGCTACAGTAAGCAGGGCTGGAAGTAGTCCATTGTACAACAAAGAAGGGGTAACACTAACAGTAGGTAACAGTGCAAATATGTAGGCACTATCAACATGTACCCAGGAATGCACAGCGCAGATGCCCATGGTAGAACTGATATTATGTCATAGTTAACTGTGATTTGGATTACATTGGTACTGCACACATATCAATATGCGCAAACATCCACATTGCATAGTCGTTGTGGGCAACTTGACACCATTACTGTACATGTCCATCATTGCATATCACTACTTGCATTAGCTTCCCCCCTGTGCTACCCATGCATGTGGCTATCTGTTGACATCCTTACCACCGGCATGCAATAATGTGCAGCTGTTACACTTTGGTATGTACTATGGGTGCAGATAACAATTCAGGACAGTCATACGGTTACTGCATCAGGCATGCTGGGATATACAAACAGTCATATCAGCACACTGTACTGTTACCAACATGATACTACTAATACACTTCTATGTAGTCACCCTGTGCATCAGCAATGTGTTTACCTGTTCCCGCAATGATGTTGGAGATTGCAGGAGGTGGCACAGTGTCATCATATGCACAGGGTGTGAATTAGGTATGCCTGAGTCTGCCACTGATACCACCAATTGACATGTGTGTGTATGTGTGTTGGTGAGGGACAGCATTACAGGGTGGGGCACTGTTGGTGCAGTGTGTGCGTGTATGTGGTAGCCCTAGGTGTTAACATTTCGCATGTGTGTATGCACGCACACAGTTCCACCTCATGGCTGCCATATACAGGGGTTTGTGGACAGCCACAGACTGCACCTGGCAGGTCATACAGATCAGTGTCTGTGGGCACGGCCACTGTACCTGTGCCTGGCAGGCGTGCTACGGACTGTATCCAGTACTAAGCCAGACTGGGTACTGTCATCAGAAGCGGGAGTGTGTTGACTGGACACAGGTCCCTGTTGGGACTGTCCAGAGCCATGTGCACGTGGTCTCCTGGGGCGTTCCGATGACAGCACAGACCCAGCATTGCTGGGGCTGCTGCTGGCACTATGGGGGCATGCGCGGGCTTGTTGTCTCCACACCGACTGCCAGCTGCTGCTGTTGCTGGCATACGGCCACATCAATGCCGCAACTGCCCACCATTGCCCTGGCTCATGGACATTTGGTTGTGGAACTGCTGTAATATGTCCCCACAATGTCTGTCTATGACATCGGTGAAATTACGGATAGCATCCGCGATGTCACACATACTGTCAGTCATGGCTGTGCGACATGCTCTCAGCTCCCTCAGACCCTGTCTGGTGTACCTTTCCATACGCGACTGTGCCTGCATGACAGCCCGAAACATAGCTGAGGTTGACAGATCTCTTTGGGCACATCTGCCAGAGGCAGTACACCCACAGATGCTCCCACAAGAACCCATGGGCAACTGTCTGTGTGGTACCATCGCAGGACCCTGCCCATGGCTGCTGTGTGGGGAAGCATGTGCCACAGATACCACATTACCCTGGTCAATGCCCACTGTATCCTGTCCATCACCTAGGGACAATGGTGACAAAGGATGTACTGGCAGGATGACTGTGCACAATGATGGGGTTGACAGCTGTGTACTGCCAATTGGCTGACCAATGGCGGACCCTGACACACCTTCTTGTACCATTGCACAGATATCATCATTACCAGTACCTGTGGCACCAGATTCAGGTTCCCTGCTGCAGGACACCAGAGCAGCACCAGAACCTGGGGGAGGAAGACAGGAAACACAGTTTACAGTGTCCACACAATGGTACCAGTGATGCACTTATGCACACATGCACACATGGACACAGGCACACATGCACACATGCACACGTGGACACATGCACACATGCACACATGCACACAGGCACACATGCACACATGCACACATGGACATGTGTACACATGCACACATGCACACATGCACACATGGACACATGCACACATGCACACGTGGACACAGGCACACATGCACACATGCACACATGCACACCCCGCAGTATACACACAGAGCACTACTGAGTTACACTAGTATTACTAGCACTATCAGGACTATTATAGGTATTGTTAAACACACTCACCAGCATGGATGGCCTGCCTTGCTGTAACCCCGGAGGGACCTGCAGAAATGAGGAGATTAATGTCAGTGGGCACAACTGTGCCATTGATACTGCATATGATACAGTGCAGTAGTACACCAGTTGCCTTTCACACGTCAGCTGCTGATATTGCCAATATCACACATGCACAATTACATACTATGTTGACAGCTACATACCACGGACACACCTTACACATGTATAAACTAACAGTGTACAGAACAGTCAAGTGTACATATGACATATTACCTGCATGCTCCATGTCGTGCTGCTGTGTGGATCCAGCCTCCATGATGATGCAGGTGTATTGCTGTTGCTGTTCTGGGGCTGGAGCCACAACACTTAGGAGTAGCCCCTCCAGTCTGGTGAGGGGGGGATGTGTGGCCACCCCACCTCCTGTGGCAACCTGTTGCCTGTGGATATCCGACACATGCTAACGGACATTTCTGATTAAATCACTGCAGTGATGTCGTACCTGCTCATATGTTCTATTATGCGTGCCAATGTCATTTACCCTACGGACAAGGTCTTGCCACAGTGCAGCCCTCTCCTGCTGATTCTGGCTGGTGCGGGAAAACAGTATGTCATACTCCCGCACCAGGCTCTGGTGTATCTCCTCATCTTCCGCTGCAGAGTAGGCGGGATTACGCTGATGCGCCATCTCCCTGGAAGAGAACACAAACAGGATATCAGCAGACTATGTCAGCAATATATGGCACACATACTATACATGATACTCAAGTGTAGTGATATACTACTACTCCCATATGTTGCATGTGTGTGTCTCGTGGTGGATACACAAGTACATGGCCAGATATCAGTGCTCAGCCAACACCTGTGCAACAATACCTGCCACATTCCATACAACATAGTAGCATGCCCCATCGGTCAGCACACTGTGACAGGTCCAATGCAAAACCTCACTATGGGGGTTCATACCAAGGTACTGTATGTGGAACGCCATCCACTAGTGTGATGTGGACACAAGTTACTCGGCCTGGATATACATATCCTACCACCACCACCAGCACAGTAGACTACTTTGATATGTATGTGATTAGACAGTTATACACTTGTTAGGACTGAGATGGTATCCATGCAGCCCACTGGGCCAGTGGAAGCCACAACCCACACTGCTGACCCCTTTGTGAATGGTTACCACGGACATCCCACAGATTGCATGGAACTTGCACAGACATTTCTAACCCAGACCCTATGCACAAAGGTTAGGCATCCTGTCCAGTGGACCCCAGCCAGAGGCAGATTGTATAACAATAGCAGGAGGCTACTGCAGGACAGAGCAGATTCACATTAAGGGAAGGCATCTGTGGTCAGCACTGGTAATACGCTACGGTCTCTCATAACAATGGCCATGGCCTACTCTGGGAGGGAAATGGCCACAAACACTATAGATAACCACAAGGCCTTCTTCAGTTATGTTACACATATGGACCAAATGCCTCAGATATGCTCTGAGTTAATACACACCTACTTAACATTCACCGAACACACAGATATTGGCAACATTCTTGCAGACAGGTTCGGTGCATGTATCCCTCCTCCTTCTCCCCCACAAGTTGAAATACTTATCACAGCTGAATGTAACCTCCTATCATCTCACATGTCCAGGTGAGGGCCGCCCTCAGCAAAGCAGAACACACAGCATCACTGTGACTTGATGGTATCCCTGGATGTGTGCTACATGCACTCCAAGAGGACATACAACCGCATATAAGACTGATATTTAACCTTGGCCGTACTACAGGATATGTACCTGGACACTGGCATACAGCAACAGTGGTCCCACACCACTAAAGAGGCACCTCTACTGACCCTGGGAACTACCACATCATAAGCATAACTGACCTGGTCTGCTAAGCTATGGAATTATTCAGTATGGGACGCATATACAGCGATATTGGCTACCTGCAGACACTTGTTCCCGGCCAGTTTGCCTTTGTGATGGGCTGATCCTGCCTTTTGAACCTGGCTGACCTTTCAAAACAGTCACTACAGCCATTGATGAGGGCAACGCGCAGACAACTGCTGCCAGGATCATGGCCTAACACTGACTGACATGTAATGTATAGTCATCCCCTTTTGGTGGAACTACGTACACACAACATATCACATGGACATACCTATAGATACAGACCTATGACACATTTGGAGGGTTCACAGTATGCAGACTATTAACCTGCTACTTTACATTACCTGTGTTTGTCACAGCTGGTTGCGTTACCACTACTTCTGCTTCCTGCTGCTGCTGGCACGGCTTGCTACTGTCACTGCTGACAGCTTAGACTCAGTGTGTAGCGTGTGTATTTTTTTTTTTCTCTCACTCTCTGTCTCTGTCTGTCTCTCTCCCTCTGTCTGCTTCCAGACAGTGCAATGAACGTATTGCATGTGTGGAGTGTTAGTACAGGATGCTTTTGGAGGTATATGCATAGGTCCATGTGATGGCCTCTGCACCAATTGTAAACCAGCATTTGATAATTGCATGCAGCCAGTTGTGTACTGATTGCAGTTCTCACTGTCATTTCAGGACAGTGCTATAAAAGGGTATGTGAGATAGGCGTTGCCCTTTCAGATTGTAAGGGCGGGGACCATGCTGGTATGCTCTGGACACTGTTCTGTGAGTGTAAAGGTTAGTATCTCTCTCATGATTCAGGCTGTGTTGTAGATTCACATTTCTCCATTCCTCTCTCCTGTTCCCTGTAGTAAGTGTGTATGCACAATGACACCTACAACTATATATATATATATATATATATATATATATATATATATATGTGTGTGTGTGTGTAAATATACATACATTTATATATGTACATTAACTGACATTATTACCTACTAGCTACCAAATAGCATGGCTGTTTCTGTTCACCCACTACTATTATGGAAATCCACTAGTTTTGACAGTAATTCTAAATTACATGCTTTGTGTACTACACATCCTATATTCCCTTTACATTCATTCATACTATTACATGATATATTTATTTTAGCACAATGCTCTTGTATAAGAGTCATGGCTTAGTGGTAGGTTATGCAGACTACTGTTTCCTGGGTTCAGGACTGACAGTGGGATTTCATTTTGCTTTTGAACTGACTACAGGACCTGTCAGTCAGAGTGACTAAGGCACTTTTAAGCAGTTGTAACTGGGTTAGCGCTGGTTTGCGCGGAGCTCACGCATGCGCACTGGCGTTCAGCTCCGCGCACACATGCGCACACCCGGTTACAACCGCTTAACAGTGCTTACTCTGGCACACACCCGCACTATTTTCTTTGAAAGAAATGAAAATGGGGAGACAGGAAAGTGGTGAAAAAGGGGTCACAAAGAGGGTAAGACAGTAGGGAAAGAAGCTTGGGATTTGCAGGAGGGAGTGTCGGTAAGGCCCATAGCTGCCCATTTCTTCATCAGCAACAGCTGTGCATATGTATCTAATTTGGTGTGACATTTGAAACCTTCCACCCCTGAGAGAGGTGTCAGGACAACAATAATACTTGTTGTTCAGCCAATTGTAATTGATAGTTTCCATGTCCAGCAGACATGTGTGTGGAATGGGCAGCTATGTATGGGGCGTAATTTTTTTGTGGGTACAGAGTGCCCTTTTTTTTTTTTTTTCAGGTGAGAGTGGTATGTCAGGTGAAGGAAGTCAGTATAGCTGGGGTGGTAGGTTGGGTAGGTCAACAGACAAGACAAGCAAGATGCATACAGGGGCGGTGTATGACACATGTGGGGGGGTTACACAATTGATGGGGATGGAGGTTTGGATATCCAGAGCCCATGAGCCCACAAATGGCAACACTGGAACTGATATCCCCACCCATGGGCAGTTGCCACTGTTCCTTCACTGCCCAGGATGGGGCTGTGCTGGGGGCTGTGTAGGCCGGGCAACAGGCATGCCTGTAAGTTGTGCCACCTGTGCCTCAAGCTGGCGTAGGGGCCCAAGAACAGAGTCCTGGATCTCCCTACGCACTACAGTCTGGACGCTATGGAGGGTGAGTGGTGGTTCTCCTCCGGCCACACTTGCAGAGGGGGGATGAGCCCCATCCCCTGCAGCGCTTCCACCTGTAGGTGGCACAGGGCCACCGGAGGAGGGCCCAGACTGGGCACTAGTGCCAGGTGCACTCGCCAGCTGAGGTGGGAGAGGTGGGTCCGCTGGAACCCGCCTTCCCTGTCGTCCTATGTTTTGCATTATGTCATGACAGTTTGGGTTAGTGACATATAATACCATTCACAATTAGTTGTAACAGCATGCATTAGTATTCCCATTAACCAAACACCCAGATATTCACACCATTGAACAGCAAGCATAACACATGCATAATTTGAACAGCAATACACAGTCCAACAACATGCAGGGTTGATTGATGGCAACAGGCCATCAGGTTTGGATGTATGAACAGGGCAGATGCATCAACGGACATGCAAATATTTATGACCCAACAGGACAAATGTCCAGGGCTGTTAATTGTGATTGCACATACCATTTTCACGTGGAATGGGTTATATGTGGTTATAGGGTGGGGTGAAGAAAATAATATTAACACCTTCAAATACCAATACATATGCTGTACATTTCTAATAGCTGTACATATATACACACTACTGTTCTAACTACAGTTTCCTATATGATAACTACTTCAACTTGGTGATAGGACTGTTACTGCTACATCAATATACATTTTATTGTTCTTCATACACATTCATATCTAGCTTTGTTCAGCACATCATCCTGCTACATTTGCTTTATATAGCTATAGACAACTGTGGATGTTTGGTATGTCAGACAATCATACTATCTGCATATTGCAGACTGAGAGCAACATATCCAGATTTTGGGATACACATTCCAGCTGCAGGAACACTTTGAACAGATTTCACTGTTTGGTTTTGCTTCTCACATGCATTTCATTCTGTACTGACTGCAGTATACTTTATTCAGGGGTTATTACTACTTTATTGGTGGATTCATGACACTTTCTCACACTCTCTCACTTGTTTTCATTTTGCTATTCAGGATGGTACTTACTTCTAGGACATGTTTTACCTGTAGTTATTACAATCCTTTCCAGCAGTCTCACTTATGTCATGTTTCAGTATTTCAACAGGGGTATATTTCACACATGTGATTTGCTCATCTTCTGCAGCTGTACTTTTCAGCCTGCTGCAGGTTGTGTACTATTATATTACAGGTGGGGCATCTTTTTTTCAGACTTTATTTCAGACATTTTCATTTTTCTGTTTGGATTACAGACTGCAACACACTTTTGTAATCAAGCAATACTTGCAAACACTCTTACACTTGTTACTTGCACATTCTATTACTTAGTGACTACACTGCACTCTTTTGCTAACTGTCATACTTTTATATTTCTTTACAGTTACTGGGAGAGGATTACTGACCTGCCTGGTGGTGCAACCGCACCAGCCTATCGCCATAGGCTCTGCGGTTCACAGAACGGACACCTGCAGCTGTAATATAAATGAAGTAATATTGGAATACCCATCTCCATAATATCAGCTAGTTTAATTTCTTACATACATAATTACATGTAACTTAGTAGTGGGGCGTTGGGCATTTGCCGGGCCTCCTGGATCCAAAGGTTCAATTGGTCCTGCTTGCATCTCTTCAGGTCCGCATGGTGGTAACGAACCTGCTCACCAGTCCTTGGAATCCCTGTGGCACTGGTGAGATCATGAGCCAACCGGTCCCACGCCTCAGCCCTATATGCTCCCCACAGGACCTGGCCCTGCATGAGTTGGGCCTCATGATTGTGGACTAGGAGCCAGACCATGTATCTGGACTCCTCAACGCCCCACCTCTGTGCTCAAAAGCAACTACCCTCACCTACTCCTGTCATTCTGGCTGCAAGTCAGTTCTACAATCGTTTATGCTGTGTATTCCCGCCTATGGGGCTTATATAGGCCGTTTTTCCCACACATATCTGTGATTGGCCATTTTGGAATTGTATCAACTTCACAAAACCTGCTTTGTCATGCTCCACTTTGTATTCATTCCTATATATTTGCTATTACTGCATTTATAGGTACTGCTGTCATGGCTTAGTGGTTCAGTACCTTGACTATGGTGTATAGTATCCTGGGTACGAACCTGGCCACTGCTTTTTATTTTTTATGACTGTCTAGACAGGCTGAGGGATGTGTCTGTGTAAAGGCAGTTTTGATACGGCTTGCTCAACGTTGCCCGTCAGTTAGCTTGTTGGCGCAGTGCGCAGCTCCGCGCAAACGGGGTATGCTGGTTTACGCCTCATTTGGCTATCAGCACGCATATTACACTCAGCTCAGCTAGGGGCACACAGTTTCAGCGTGTTAAACCACTGCTCACCTACGGGCACTCATTTTGCACCTGTTAAACCACTGCTCACCTACGGGCACTCATTTTGCACCTGTTAAACCACTGCTCACCTACGGGCACTCATTTTGCACCTGTTAAACTACTGCTCACCTACGGGCAGATGCACTCACCTTGTTAAACTGTAGCTCAGCTATAGGCACATCTGGCATCTTTTATTATTTTATCTCACATTTCTTCAAAATAAATGGACTATTTCATTACATTATACATGAACTATGATTTTATATGTGTACATGTTTGTCAGGGACTTGTTTCGTGCTTATTTTACTAGAAATAAAAATTGATGTTGTGGGGGCTCGAACCATGAATGCCTGCTCTTTAGACAACGTCTCTACCGCTACACTATTGTTTTTGGCTTACTTTGCTTATTTAGTTCTTATATCCTTTTCCACTGACTGCTAACTGTGGCCAAGCTACGGGCATGCCCGCGCAAACGAGCGCACTCACAGGCAAACATCTTTACGATTAAAAAAAAATATATAACATGTTCATTTATATATTTTATGTTCATAGTCTGTGGGGGCATGTGTTGTGTTGTGTTTATTCACATTTCCATGGCCTCTGTCGTGGGTGTTTACTTTGGGCAATTTTACTCTTCCGGGGGCGTGTCCGCTTGCAGGGCTCAGCCTACGGACACGCCCCCTACTGTCTTCCATGGACCGTGTTAGCCTTAGGTGTGATTCAGCATGCTCTCATGAATATGCAGAGCATGCTGACATCACTCCGTTTAACTGCAGCCTCCGTGTAAGAGTTATAACTCTTACACAGAGGCTTCGTGAATCCTGCCCATAGTCTTTCCATAACTATTGTATCATAATGCACACAAAGCCAGAATTATATTTTTTGCTAGATTTTCACAAACAAATTATCATATCTTGGAAAATGTACAAATATTGTTAGACCACTTTTGTTACCAAAAATATACTTTCACATGACAGCAATAAATTCCTCTTTGATTGCATGTTTATTGAGCTATTTAGAGAAATATGAAAACATATACTTAAATTGTATAATTAGCAATAAAAATAACACTGAGTATCACTCAAGATGTGCAACTTACAGTGCAAATATTAATGATAGTTTTCTTCAGCAACATCCAAGGTTTCACCTGATGCCATGCAATCATGTTATGCAATAATTTGTAAATCACTTGCTTTTGAAGTAGTGAGTGTATATCAAAATATTGCTTATTTTCGCAATTATTAAGAAATTACTAGCAATATTTGCAGTATAGTGTGATGTAAATTGACATTGACAATGAATTTTCCATCTCTGATCAAGGCCAATTAAGAACATATGAACAATAATATGAATATATGAATAATATCTTGCAAATAGTGATTAATATTCTTAGTGTTATTTTGTTAATAATTCTTTGCCCTTGCTAACTATTCCCTTATAAGTCACGGAGTTAAAGAAGGCAGACACAAGAAATGTCTGGATGCCCTAAGGAGTGATTGATATTAACTGGAAATATGTAAAAAAGTTAATATAGGCTTGAATTTTATATATATATATATATATATATATATATATATATATATATATATATATATACATATGTGTGTGTGTACATGGACTTTTACATATACGATGATTGTATATGTAAACAAGTTATATAAAATCATTTAAAAATTTATATATAAATATATATGCACATATCAATATGGGGGGCTATCATTACTGTGATAGGCTGGCTGTAATCATGTGTTTTTTAAGCACTCCAATTTAAATGTTGTATTTTTTACTTTCATGATAGTAGCACTGAGGAAGAGTGTTTGTGACCTGAAAGCTTTGCAATAAACGTTGTTTTTTGCCTTTTGGTATTGGATACTTGAGTCTGGGTTCTAGCTGTGAGCCAGTTTGCAACCCACCTAGTGATGATATAGGGGTTAACGCCTAGCTTAGTGAGTTTTTCTATGATTCCTGAGTGGGGAATGGTATTCAAGGCCTTGGCTAGATCAAGGTAAGCTGTATGAGGCACCTTGCCTTCATCCACAGCTCTGGTGACTGACTCATAGAAGTCGACTAAGTTCAGCAGGCATGATCTACCCTTCACAAAACCAAACTGTGTGGGATCCAGAGCTTGGAAATTCCATATATCCTTGTTTATTAGG
Organism: Protopterus annectens; assembly: GCF_019279795.1. Taxonomy (NCBI): domain Eukaryota; kingdom Metazoa; phylum Chordata; order Ceratodontiformes; family Protopteridae; genus Protopterus; species Protopterus annectens. The sequence goes on along the minus strand of NC_056736.1, from coordinate 257,696,854 downwards.
TCCATAATGATGCATTCCATAGCTTTGCATATCAGACTCAGCAGGCTAACGGGGCAATAGTTCCTAGAGTCTGTTGTCACTCCTCCTTTGTGGAGCAGGATGAATGTAGCAGTGCACCATTTGGTAGGACAAGCCTGACGTGAGGCTGTGATTGAACAGGGCACACAAGTGAGGTGCCAGTTCACACTGTAGTTCATGTAGAACACAGCCAGGGATATTGTCAGGTCCCACATAAGCTGTATTCTTGGAATTGGAGAAAGCTATTTTAACCTGTACAGCAGTAATACTGGGTGCCTGGCAATCTACTGGTATTGTGCTAGGTCCTTGGGGGGGGTATCCGTCGGCCAGTATATTGGCAATATCTGTTGGCTTGGTATAGGAGGTACCATTGTGTAGTAGCTCAGAACAAACCTGGGTATTGCCATGGAGATTCTTTACATAACTACAGAAGGCCTTGTGGTTGTCTTTACTATCTGCTGCAATTCTGTTTTCATGGCTAGCTTTAGAGGATTTGATGAGAGATCTCAACTATTTGTTGAGGCTGATAAGGAAGTTTTTCCAGTTTTGGGACTTTAACTTATTCCACATCAGTTTCCTCCTTCTGTTGTAGAGTTTGTTTATGGCAGGGGACCACCAGATTGGCTTCCTTTTTTTGGACAAGAGCATCTTGGTTCTATTGGGTATGGTGAGATCCATGCATTTGTGTATGTGCTCATACAGTGCATTGGTGTATAGTTCAGTGGTCATGCAACTATTCTCCATTTGCATGGGTGCCATGAAGTTAGCCACCTCTGTTTTTAGGATCCCAAAGTTAGCTTTGGAAAAGTTTTTCATGGTGGTTACCTTTGCGGGGTGGGGTGGGGTGGGGTGGGAGGGATGTGGATTTCCCAGGTGATAAGTTTGTGGTTGGATCTAACTAGGGAGGAGTTGACTACTGGTGCAGAGCAATGGTCACCCATGTTAGTAATGATCAGGTCAAGGATGTTGCTACCTCTAGTGGGGGCAAGAATGAGCTGGTCCAGGACATTTGATTGATGAATTCCAGGAAATGTTAGGCAAGTGTATTGCTACTTGAGTAGTTTTCCCAGTTAATGAAGGGGCAGTTGAAATCGCCCAGTATGAGAGTGTTAGGTTGGACCCTAATATTCTCCAAGGTGCTTAGGAACATGGAGTGAGAGTCCTGGGACATGGTCGGGGACCTGTAGCAGACTATGACCTGAATCGGTGTCTTATCCAATGTTAGCTACACCTGAAGTACCTCAGATGCATTATGTTGGGTTACCAGTCCAGAGGTGTGTGCATCCTTTATGAATATGGAAACACCACCATCTTTGGAGCTTTGTTCTGGGGCCAAAAGGTGTGGAATGAGTTATCCCATGGTAGTGCAGGGGTGCCTTCTGCTGCCTTGAACAAGTTCTCTGTTACAGCACAAATGTCAATGTTCTCCATTTTAAGGCGTGCTTTGATTGAGTGATTTTGAGATTTGGACTTCTAGTGTTGAGCAGCATGACCCTCATATTGCATTTGTTTGTAGTTGTTACAGTTGTAATTTGGTCTTTGGAACACCACCTAAAAAGGCACTATAGGGGTGGCAAGAGCCTTGGCCAGTATCCGGATGCCTAGGGATGACAGATGGAGGCCATCTCTTGCAAAGCATCGAGGTCTGTCAATCATGTCATCCCAGGCAAACAGATACTGGATCCCCTTAGAATCACACCAAAAACTTAGCAAATTGTTGAAATCAATCATTTTCTGCTTGTACTGTGGTATTATTCTGGGTGATGGTAGGATGCTGCTTAGGGCTAGGGTCATACCCACTGGGGGTACATAATCCGAGAGCTCCTCCATGTCTCTTTTCATGTAGTCCAGGGTTGTACATCTCAGGTCATTCACACCCACATGTACAATGACAGAGTCATATTTGTACCTGTTGTTGAGGGACCTGAGTGTATGCATTATGTGGCAGATCCTGGTACCTGACAGGTAGTTGACTGTTACTTTCTCCTTATTCAGCCTAGTGAGTGGGACATCAGTGTGCCTTACTATTGTGTCACCTATGACTAGTGTGTTGGGCATGCTGATTTGCCTTAGGGGCTTTGATTGAGTGGCACACTGTTTAGGAGAGTTATGTGTCTCGTGATTAGTGTTGTGTTGTGATGGTCAAGTGTGTTTCTGCCTTGGAGGTCTCTGCTGTTTGGGTAGATTTTTATTTAAATGTGGACATTGCAGTGTCTGTAAATACATTAATGTGTGCAAAGAAGTTATTTTGACCTACAATTGTTTATCTATAAACATTTTTGTTTTTTTTAATTGTTCTTCCAATAATATGGTTTATTTAGGTATATTGGTTGGTTGCAGTGCTTACTATGTAGGGAAACCACCAGGCATTTGGGAGATCGTATTAAGGAGCATTATTAAACAATTAAAAATAAAGATCTTAAGGACGCTCTTGCAAAACATAGTACTACCTGTTTAAAATTTACTGAATTTAAGTTTGTAGAGCTGGAACAAGTTCAGGCTTTTATTGGTGATGTTAACTCCTTGCTTGAATTAAAAGACTTAATATGGCAGATTTTTCTTATTGCAGATACACTTCCTGACCTTGATGACAACCTGAATATCAGATGTGTCTTGAAGTGGAATAGGTAGGAAGTGACATCACTGGGAATTTTTAAAATCATTGGATGCAATGTTTTATATAAACTATTATTATTTTAACATTGGCCATGTTTCTGATGAATAATAAACTTGAGAATGAAAGCACTTCATTTGTATTTTCAGCTTGACATTTTCTTCCATCATTCCTGAAGTTTTTGTTTTTTATTTCTTTACTACATTGCAATATTTGTTGATATTTTTGTTTAATACTTTATTTTGTCCAAATTATTTTCCCAAATTGAATTATGATCCTATAGATTTCATGCCGGGTTTCTAATAGTTATTTATCCCTTAACTTTGTCTTTGGCCCATACTATTACCATAGATATAATATTTTAGTATAACCTATAAAATGGTCTTATTAGTATTATTGGCCTAAGAACAATTGTCATAAGTTACTTAGCATGGATTCCTAAACCAAGCTATTAATCTCTTAATGTTATTTAATTTAAATAACAAGGCATAGTGATCTGATAGCAGTGACATTATAATTTTAAATAAATAACTTTTGTTTTTAAATAATTTAAAATAACTATCCTGACAGTAGTATCAGATAAGAATGCTGAGTATAAATTAGTGTCCCTTCTGCATTGTAAAGTTTAAATTGTTCATATTATATATAGGTTCATAGATTAGTACTAAGCTAACTGCCCTTGCGAGGCATTTTAAGCCTAGCCAATTATCCCTTGTGAGACTCAAACCCTGCACCTTGTGTTTGTAAGGTAAACACCTTAACCATTAGGCCACCCTCCCAACCTCTGCTTATACTTTTTGTAATAGCTTGAATGATATAGATATTCTGGGGGCTTTATTTATTTATTTATTTATTTATTTATTGACATTTGTTTACCAGGAAAGTCTCACTGGATAGAAGCCCGTTTTCAGTGGAGGCCCAGAGAGGAAAGCTCCAAACTATTACAAAACATTTTAAGAACAATAATTTTATAATCTTCAAAAATAAAACCAAATCATCTGCACAAACAAATTATATATAATATAAATACATTGGTTAAGAACAGATACAATTTATATAGCAAAGATTTAATAGAGAAATTTTAGCTAGTTTCTAGTGAAATTAAAGGTAAGTTAATGTAATTCAGAATAAAATATGAAGTTAGAGAAAACAACGGAGTTATGGCATATTTAGAAAGACAGGGGAGAGAAATTAACTGAAGTAAGGAAATGAGAGAAGAAGGGATAGTAAAGAGGCAGAAGGTATGAACAGGTACTTGTTCATATTTAGGGATATAGTTTATACTGGGTTTGAGTAAGAACAGAGACAGATTTTGGTTATAGAGTCTTTCAGAATGATTTTAAAGGACTGCAGGGAGGGTATTGACTTGATGGATACATGTAAGGCATTCCAGGCCATAGCAACATGTTATGAGTACAGACCATGTTCAACAGATTTGATAAGTTTATGGACAGAAAGGAGATTTTGGTCATTGGATCATAATGACCAACTGGGAACATACTTCTCACAGTGTTCACAGAGAGGGTCAGTGTCTCTCTTCTCTTGCTGGGAACCATCTGGGTAATATTTCACCTTCTTCTTCTTAGTAGATGTGCTGTTAGCCAGAACCTCTTTAAAACTATGTAGAAACTTTCCTCATGTCCTCACCAAACTCCTCTTATACTGCACCTTCAGGTTTGCAAAGCTACAGTTGTTGCCTTTCCAGCATGTCAGTTCCATGCAGTCACATCTAGAGAACAAGCCTCCTTCTAGCATTGCATAATAGGCTAGTTCTTTTAATTTGATGGGCTTTCTCACCAGTTGTATCCACCACTGAGTCCTATGGCAATCATCATGGTAAGAACTGACAGCTTTTTAGCTTCAACTAAAGCTCATTGGTGCCACCTCTAATACTTAGATCTTTAAGAGGAGTTAATTAAAGACTATATTTCTTGTTTCTGCAGGCAGTGCATGGAGGACATTTCTGCAGAAGTGGTATCTGAACTCTTCCCATTTGCACTATGTACTCCAAGGTCATCCTCATGTTTTGGTTGCCTAGGCCTGTAGCTACTTCCACACCATCTGACCTACATGATCATCAGACAGTCATCAGTTGACAGGTCAGCACCTCTCTTGATCAGAGGGTCCTGAACATGCAACCTTGGTTCTAATAGTCTGACTACAAGGCCAGTCACTGACCTCTGGCAAGGTAACCTCTGGTAGAAGGTTCACTTATGAGCAGCAATGTGGTTGAAAAAGGCATCCATTATAGACAAACCCTGGTTTGCAAAGAAGCTCTACAGCAATTTCCCACTGAAGATTAAACTGGGCAAGTCATTTATCTGCATCATGCCCTTCCAAACATTTTGATTATCTGAGTGTTGAATTTTCCCAATATAGCTCTGTGTGGTACCCTGTCATGCATTGTACCCACATAGTTTAGAAATGAAAATACCGTGAATGGGTTTCAGATGCATGTGCCAAACAACACTTTTCTTTCTGCAACTCAGCTCACTGTCACATTGATGTGCTGCTCTCCTCCTCTGGTATAAATCAGATGTGTATGGCACCCATTTTAGACTTGAGTATCCTCCACCCGTGTAAGCCATTTTCCCAAAGGGAAACTTTAAAGTAATATAGGGATCATCTCTGGCCAAGAAGTCTCTTTTCATAACCAGTACTGTTAGTAGTGATAAGACTCACTATGCCTTACTGCTACTTTTCAACATCCTGCACAGGCCCTGGGTCCTTCTCCAGCATAAAGGTAATATTTCATGTTACAAAAGCTAGCTTCCATTGTCAAGTTCCAGTGTCTAGTTAGGTGTCCAACTCCTACCACCCAGCTGATTGGCATTGTTTCTGACCCTTAGGTTTGCCACACAGTGTACCCATGTGGTGATTCCACACATATGTTTTGGTTTCAGATTATATGCTAAGTTTGTCAGCCAACTTTCAGAACACCAACCACCACAGGCTTGACTTAGGGATGAGTCCACATATGCCTATTTTAGGTGAGATGATATAGTTACTGATTCTCTAAATGAACCATTTAGGGGTCAAATTCTGGCTCATTCTTTGATACTTCCTCTTAGACCTGTTTGCAGTTGTAAGTAATCCTTTTGAATATGTCATAATGCTGTTATAGTAAACCGAGTATCATCAGTATGTTCCAGAATTAATGGAAAATTCAAGCTTGTTAAGCACGTTTATGGCAATAAACTTTTGTTAAGTACTGCTCAACACTGTTAGATTTGCTAGATTACTAACAGCAGTTTGTTGTCCTAACAGAAGTGTGTTCGAAATCACAAACATCTTATTGAGTCTTTTAAAAAAAGGCTGAATGAAATATTTAACAACTTTTAAAGTTATTTGGACTTTCCAGCTCTCTTCTCTGGTGACCTTTGTCTGTGTGGCAGTTGCAAGTGTAAAGGACATAGTACTCCTACACTTTTTTCAAACTTTTCTGTTACACAGGTGCAGGTAGAGTACCATGCACTACAAAGAATTATGATCAGGCCTCTCCAATCATATCCCAGCTTGTTATGTATTCTTGATATGGATACCATGTTTCACCTCTGCATCTCTACTCTTGAGGCAACTTTCTTGACATCCATGTCTCAAAGAAACAACAAGCTGGTTATACTCTCCCACCCAGTAATAATCCTCTATATTATTGTTCTGAAAGATAACTATTTTATATTTGCATCCTAATACCCAGTAAGTTATCTATAATCATACCTCTCCACCTCTTAGCACAAGAATTTTGGAGGACAAAGACAAATATAATGGGGAACAATGACCCAAAATCAGGCACATATTTTAAATATCGGTCTTAGAATGTTAGAATGATAGAACAACAGGACAACATGTTTTGCATTAACATGCATTTCCTGAAGAATATGAAGTCAGAAACTGAAATGTCTGTCATTATTTGGTGACTTCAATCTTCTATGATTTGCCAGAAAAACACAAATGTTATGAGCAACAGACCAAAAATATGAGGTAATAATCTGGATATTCTGTGAAATTATGGACAGTTGAGAGGTATGTCTATGTTACTTCTTTTCATTAATTTCTTAATGGGTTTATTGCTTGATCCATAACATTTTTTGAATATATGTTTTCTGTTCATGTGAGCTGCTACATGTGATACTGAATGATATTTCAGCAACATCTTCCATAAGGTCTGCCATCCTAGTGTTTGCCACCTGGAATGTGGGTAATGTGTTGCCTCTCATATGCCATTTGCTGATTGGTATGCATTTCCTACAAATTGCTTTCTATATTCTTTTTGCCTCCATGTTTGCTGGCTATCAAGCCTTCCCAATGTATCTTGAGCCTATCTGTTGCCAAGTATGGAGTAACACTAGTACGGGGGGGGGGGGGTTAATGAAGGAGGCCTTAAGTCATTACTCAAAAAGCCATGGTGGTGTCTTGTGCCCTCAGCTGCATCTGAAGAATGATATTATTTTATTAGCACTCTGACCCCACCACTGGTGGCTGACATGAGCTCATAAATCATCATTGGCTGTTGTATGCCTTCTACTGGCTTTGCATGGTGTCATCATCAAGCTATGAGAACTACATCAGCAGTTTAGGATCGGTCATCATTGATCATGATACCTAAGCCATTAATTGAACTTGGGCCGATAGGATTGTAATCAGTGCTTTATCCCTGCATGTCACAGAACCAGGCTTTTTCCAGCAAATTCCTATAGATGAATCTGTTTGTCTTAGGTAAAATCTGTATCACATGCATGGTAATAAGGTCAACATACTGCATTTCATTCAGTCATGGGTATGAGTGCAATTATGTTGTTGCAGTTCATTACCTTTGACCAGAGAAAAACTGTGCTGAAGTATGTCCAAATACTCTGAAATAAAGTAAAATCCTTTAATGAAATCACAGTTAAGTGCTTTCTTCCTTAGAACAGTCAAGACTTCATCAGAATTGACAAGAAGCTTGCAATCCACCATTAAATAAATAAGTCATGAGATTAAAGGCATGTTTCATTGCACTCAAAATATTTGTCTATATAATTAAAAAAAATAAATAAATAAGTAACTGAATGCTAAAAATGTAAAAATATTTGAATATTCCCCCTGATTCTCTATGCCTTGCATGGCGTGCAGGATCAGTGCAGGAGCTCTAGCAGGCAATATGTCTGCCGTGCAATCCAGGAACAGCCTGCAGGGGTGTGCACGAGCACCCTTGCACTAATCCTGCACGGACTAAGCCCCTGTATGCAAATCACCCCATTTGCAGGAGAAATCCATGCAAATTAGGTGAAATTGTGATCCAGGAAGCTTGCAACCGGCTGTGCAGGACTATTGCAATCTGCAGAAATGTACTCAGTTAGTAACCGAGTACATTTCTGCAAAATCCAAAACGGAGCTGTGGCAGCTCCAAATAAAGGTTGCATATTAGCTAGTAAACATGCCAATGGCCAAGTATAAGGCCATTGGCATTGCAAACAGCCAAAAAAATTAAAAAAAAAATCAACTTTTATTTTTTTTAGCCGATGTCAGCTGTTTAAGCGTAGGGCAGTTGTGCACAAATGGGATCGGGGGGGAAATAACAAAATAAACCTAAATTAAGCATTCTAACTAAAATCACTGTTTTGCCATGCAAGTCAATGGCAGGCAGAAGACAACATGGGCAGTGAGTAGTGGTTGCTAAGAGGGGAGTCCCAGTGTGAGACATGTAACTATGCATTAGCGGGCAATCCTATGGAAATGCGGGGAAAGATAGTGAATCCCAGTTTTCCCCAGCATGCTAGTTAGGTCCCAACAGTGTAAGACTAGGAATAGCTTGGTGCAAGACTAGGAGTTGGCTGACATCATGGGGGGGAGTGTCAGGCATACTGTAAGTGGATTGGAGCCCTGTGGCTCGGGTTTGCTCCTAGCTTAGCACAGCTAAGCTAGGGGGTGTGTCTGAATCTGCCTAGCACTCTTTACATTGCCTAAGTGGGTGTGCGCGCTGTGCACTGGGTTTTAAAGGAAGAAAAAAAAAGTTCAACCAGGAAATAGCAGCACTGTGCACATTTGAGCACTCTGTTTGTGTGGGGTGCCCCTGGGCTTAAACAGGAAGGCAATGGGAAGGGAAAACAGCAGTAGGAAGGTAATCAAGGTGAACTAGCATAGCTGGCAGGTGAAATGTATCAGAATCAGCCAATTACACAGGCAGCAGACCAGCCCAGTCCAGAACACTACTATAAACTATGCAGACACCTTCACCTCTGTTTTTTCCCACACTCTACACCACCGATGTATACAAGTGGGGAACTTTTAACAAACAAACCTACAAAATAGGCAACATAGAACAACATGTGTAAGAGGCTGAGGGTGGTGAGGATGTGAATGCTGCCGATCAACTCACAGTTAGGAGAGTGTACAGACCCAGGGTAACCTATGAGGGGCTACATGAGCTGGAGATAGTGGAGCGCTATAGGGTGGACAGAGACCTCCTACAGCAAATTATTGAGCTGTGCCGGCCATGCCTGACACACCAAACTGACAGAGGGGAACCCATCCCAGTGGATACTAAGGCATGTATACACCTAGGAATACTAGCCACAGGTACCTCCCAAAGCTCAACTGGGTATATCAAGGGGATCTCACAGGCATCAACATCCAGAGTATTCCACCAGTTCCTGGATGCCATGTCAGCACATGCCAGTGAGCATGTATATTTCGTCAACACCCGTGAGGTGTTGGCCAGCAATATGAGTCTCTTCCACCAAATAGCAGAATACTCTGAGGTAGTGGGTGCTACAGACTGCACGCACATATGCATCAAAGCACCACCCGGTGATCAGGGTAGGGTCTACATCAACTAAAGGGGCATCCCCTCCATCAACTGCCAGGTTGTCTGTGATGCCCAGGGCATTATAATGAATGTGTGTGCTGGCTGCCCTGGAACCTATCACTATTCCCACATTTGGCATCTGATGCAGCTGTACCAGAGATTTGCCAATGGGGACATCCCCTACGGTCACATAATGGGGGATGCTGGTTACACACTGGAGCCATGGCTGATGACACCCATCAGTAATGCACACACACCTGAACAAGAATGCCATAATGAGGCACACGCACAGACCAGACTTATAATAGAGCATATGTTTGGGATGCTCAGGTCATGGTTCCAGTGTCTGGACACATCTGGTGGAACCCTCAGTACTCACCAGCTACATGTACCCAAATTGTTATGGTATGTGCCATGCTACACAATATGATCCTACGGAAACAGCTGCAGCAGGAACAGCATGGGGCAGGGCCACACAGTCTCCCACCAATGCCAAGGCCTGCAAAGGCAGAGTGACTCAGAGGAGGAACAACTTGAGCCTGCCCCAGTAGGCAGATGGAGACGTGCCCAGTATGCCGAGGCCACGGCAAAGAGTCAATGCATAGCACATACACTGACACAGTAGGGACCCAGGGAATGACACCTCTCTCTGACTCGCACATAGAGTAAAAGAGATACCAAACATGACACTACCTGTGCTCAACCATGTATAGGGAGTGTACTATGTGCATCTGACACAGGCAGCCCTCCAGCACCATCCGTAATCCTGGCACACCCACAAGGTAAGTGAATCAACCTACCAATTGTCAGATGGAGTAGAATGTGTCATTACCTGTATCTATGGTATGGATTTGAGCTTGCAAGGAATTGGGTGGCTGAATCTTATGGCAGCAGAAAGTAGACACCCATAGTGGCACTATGACATCTGTAACACATACTGGAGTCACCATAGTAGCCAGTACTACACAGGGTGACAAACCCCACTGCAGGAAATGTGCTGGGTGACATGTATGTCCATATGACTCACACATACCAGCCAGGGAGGTTCACATACCCAACAGTCTCAGCCAGCAGGACAGGTGGAGACAAACCCAAACAGAGCCTGTGCTATGGCCTCTGAATGATGGCTATGGGTAACCTCCCCCAGGCTTACACAGACAGACTACAGCAGGTCAGGCAGTGGGATGTTAGTTCTGAAGGGTAGGAAGTCAGACACTAATATGTAGGGCAACCAAAGCTAAGATCTGTAGTACACTGGTATGCCTCTAGTCAGCATGATAGGTAAGAATACAGAATGAAATGGAGTACCTGACATACCAGTACAGACATAGCAAATATGTACAAGTGTCAGGTGTGCCCTCCATCCTATGTAGTAATGTAAAAACAGTCAGGTGTGCCCCCCACTCCTGTGTAGAAATGTAGAAATAGTCAAGTGCGCCCCCTCATCCTACGTAGTAATGTAATAGCAGTCAGGTGTGCCCCCACAATCCTATGTAGAAATGTAGAAATAGTCAGGTGTGCCCCCCATCCTACATACTAATGTAATAGTCAGATGTCCCCCCCAATCCTGTGTAGAAATGTAGAAATAGTCGGGTGTGCCCCCCATCCTACGTAGTAATGTAATAACAGTCAGGTGTGTCCCCCAGTCCTGTGTAGAAATGTTGAAATAGTCAAGTGTGCCCCCCCATCCTACATATATATTTAGCAACAGTCAAGTGTCCCCCCCAATCCTGTGTAGAAATGTAGAAATAGTCAGGTGTGCCCCCTCATCCTATGCAGAAATGTAGTAACAGTCAATGCCAAATAATTGACGGATACCCTGCAGAAATAGCATGCTACCTGTAGGTGTACAACACAAAGGTCAGCACTGCAGTACAAACTACCTGAACTCGATCCACACATTCAGTACAGACGTACATACTGGGCATGCTCACACACTTTAGAGAAATGAAGGCAATGTCAGTCAACAACATACTGAAAGGTCATACTGGGCATGCTCACACACTTAAACACATGAAGGCCATGTCTGCAAACACCAGTGGACCAGACATATCTGGCAGTCGCAGATGTTAGTGCAGATACTCCTCACTATGCACCACTCATGCTTTGCATATGCAGTGGATAGGAATACAGACATATATGTAAGGACAACACATTATAATAAGCTAAAGGTAAAAGTACATAGATGTGTGGAAGAGGGTGACTATGACAAGGAGCCATCCAGGCCTGTCCCACCCAGCACACAGCCAAAGGGCCACAACCACATGACATTCAGATGTCACTCACTGCAGATACTAGCCACTGGTATCTGTCAGCATTACAGACTATGTCGTGCACGTGCTAGCTGTGCAACATGACTGCACAAGGAAGTAGTCATCTAGCAGCTGTATACACGTACCTGTGAAATATGACTCTGTGCGTGCCCGCATGTGGCGTGTCAACTTCTAGATGAATGGGTTATGGCCTATGCAAACACACTACCCTCCCCATAGCCCTACTATGACAAGCCTGCTGAGGTCATCCACTGTGAAATACACCTTTGGGAGAGTTGTAGCCCAGTAATCTCTATGGCATGTCCCAAAATGCATACTGCTGTACTGTGATAAACTAGTTAGGTAGGAGTTCCAATCCCAGACATGGCAACTGTTTGCATGTGTGTCTGTCTGTCTCTGTCTGTGTAGACAGCAATGCTTTTTAGGGTAGTCACACTCCCTACAATTCAAATAATCTAGTGGCTGCTGATGTCATCCACCTAGAAATACATCTCTGGGAAGGTTGTAGCCCAGTAATCTCTGTAGCACATGCCATAACTGGGTAGTGCTGTAGGGTGATAAAATAGTTAGGTATGAGTTCTAATCCCAGACTTGGCAAGTGTGTGTGTGTCTGTGTGTGTGTCTGTCTGACTCTGTGTAGAGAGCAATGCTTTTTAGGGTAGTCACACTCCCTACAATTTAAATGCTCTACTTTGGCAAGGCTGCTGATGTCATCCACCTAGAAATACACCTCTGGAAAGGTTGCAGTCAAGTAATCTCCATAGCGCAGCCTATAACCGTGTACTGCTGTAGTATGATAAATTAGTTAGGCAGGAGTTCTAATCGCAGACTTGGCAAGTGTGTGTGTATCTGTCTGACTCTGTCTGTGTAAAGATCAATACTATTTAGGGTAGTCACACTCCATACAATTTGAATGCTCTACTTTAGTAAGGCTGCTGATGTCATCCACCTAGAAATACACCTCTGGGAAGGATGTAGCCCAGTAATCACTGTAGCTCGTGCCATAACTGGTACTGCTGTAGTGTGATATAGAACTCTGGTAGGGTTCTATTCCCACCCATGATAGTTCTCGATGTTTTGTATGTGTTTCAATGTCTGTGTAGGAAGCAATGCAATTTAGCCTAGCCACACTCACTACAATTCGAATGCTCTACTTTGACAATCCTGCTGATGTAATTCATTGTGAAATACACCTTTGGGGAAGGCGTTCTCCAGTAATCCCAGTGGTACGTCCTATAACAGCTTCATGCTGTAGTGTGATATAGAGCTCTGTTAGGGGTTCTATACCCACACATGTCAGTTATGGATGTTTTGTGTGTGTCAATGTCTGTGTAGGGAGCAATGCATTTTAGCCTAGCCACACTCACTACAATTTGAATCCCCTACTTTGGCAATCCTGCTGATGTCATCCAATGTGAAATACACATTTGGCGAAGGAGTATTCCAGTAATCTCTGTGGCGCATACTATAACTGAGTAGTACTGTAGTGTAATAAACTAGTTAGGTAGGAGTTCTAATCCCAGACATGACAGGTGTGTGTGTGTGTGTGTGTGTGTGTGTGTGTGTGTGTGTGTGTGTGTGTCTGTGTTTGCAACTCGTATCCTGTGTGGAGGTGGTTGTGAGTGTGTAACAACTGGGCCCAATGTGGAGCAGGTTTTGCAAATTTCTTATATGGTAGCCCAAGTATATATCACAATGACCACCATACCAGGGAAAACAGATGTGAAATAGCCGAGAGGCTGGGGTGCAAATCCATACCCATACACGTGACATCAAGGCCAGGCAAACAAAATTAGCAACTCTAACACTCTCAATCCATGTGTCTCACACACACACACACACACACACACACACACACACACACACACACACACACATGCGTGAGCGCACACACACACACACACACACACACACACACACACACACACACACACACACACACACACACACACACACACACACACACACACACACACACACACACACACACACACACACACACACACACACACACACACACACACACACACACACACACACACACACACACACACACACACACTTTCCTAGGCAACAGCCACTATGTTGGTAGTACACTGCATACTGATAGTAACTATGGAGTGATTGCAGTGGCCTACAGAGGGCATGGCACCCTGTCCATCTGTCCAATAGGCACATAAATGCAGACAGTGCACCTTCCCCATGTTTCCCACTGGACACCTGCAACACCTGTGGTGCCATCAAATGTGACCCACAAAGGACATACTATGCCTGAAAGCATGCCGTGTATGGACAGATGCCACTGACACCAGGGAATGCCATTAGCATGCTATCAATGTAGGTGTTGGGTAAACCTGCTGTCCATTACCAGTTTTCACCACATAAGGTCAGGACTGGCACATCTGATGATAATCTGTGTACACAACATGGGCCAGACACCCCAGGTACAGTTCCACATGTCACTGTACATGCATGTGGGAGGTGTACACATCAAGACACTGTCCATGTCATGGACTAAGGAACACATACATGGCAAGCAATGCACAGTATTGGCCACACACAATAGTCACCCAGGTGACTGGATGGTGAATACAATACCCACCTGTGTGGGCAAATCCACAAACTACACCCCTGAGCCACAATGCAGACCATTGTCATGTGGCCTGATGCCAAGGCATAACCATCACCTAGCCGTGTATAGCCGCCTGGCACAGTTGGCCACTACACACCCGTGAATCAATGCACCCATGCATGTCAGTACTGGTACCCTATGTGTGTGTGTGTGTGTGTGTGTGTGTGTGTGTGTGTGTGTTGTATGATGTGTATGTTCGCATTCACACTCACTACAACCCCCAATGGCATACTGAAGCATGTTGTCTGATGTCAGACACCTCCCCATAACCTTTGCCCATATAACGTCCATATGACCCCTATGGTGTGTGTGATACCTGCACAGTAATGTGTTGTGGCAATCTGACTAGTGATGAGTTGTATTCCTGGCCCTGCCAAGTGTGTCAATGTGTGTGTGTCCCAATGAGAATGTGGCTGTGTTGACACTGGCACCTGTTCATGCGGACAGGCACATGTCCTACACCTACTGTATAGCTAACATATCCCTGTTGCAGATGTCACTCACCATCACATATACGTTCTGAGGGCTCCATAACATGTAACCTATGTGGCACATCCAATAACTATATAGAAATGTGGTAGCACTACATAGTTGTCAGGGGTTTGATACCCTGTGCTGGTAGGTGTGTGACGCAAACATGCTTAAGTTTTACTCTCTCACCCCTCCCTGACTTGTCTTTTCCTCTGTCTGCCTCTCTCACTCCATCTCTGGTGGATGTGGAGACCTATACCAATGTGTATTTTAAGTGATGCTCATGATCAGCTGATGGCCTCTGCATGAATTGCAGCCCTCCTCTAGCTGATCATATGTGAAATAGCTGTGGTAACATTCCCATAGCCAGTTGCATGGAAACACACTCCAATATCTAAGAATATCATGTTGGTGTTGGGACTTTTCATTCACTGTGAGCAGGAACTCAATCTGTTATTTGGCAAACAGCATCTCAGATGGATTGGGGATTTACCTCTAACAACATACATTGTGGAAACAGGGCAAGACACAGGAGGGGGATGTGCCTGACCTGACTACAGACTGTAAGTGCTGCTATACTGCATTTGGAGTAATGTTGGTTTAACAGGGTGTGTGTGGATATGGCTGTCCTACATGTTTTAATACCTGCCATGTCAGTGATATGATTATGAGGAATCCCCATCTGTAGGGTCATCTGCAGACTGGGCAGTGTGTGGTGCCTTTGGTTTCATGTGTTACCCACAGAGCATCTATCTGTGAACTGCAGAAGGTAGTGTGAGGATTGCAGTCTGTAGAAGGTGAAAGCCGTAACAGTTACTGACTTCATATCCCTCATAGGACATATGTTGCAACAAACCCTGTTACAACAGTAAATGTATGAGGTTATTACAGCAACATGTCAATATTGGTCCTGTGTATGTGCTTCCAACCACAAATCTGTCAACCTTTGTACATATGTCATGCATTAAGAGGTACATATGTGCTGTACACCATAATTAGTGTCATCATATCTGATAACAATCCAGTGAGATATCAGACTGCTACACATGTTATGTACAGTAGGGGTTATATTTGATGACATAACCTGGACATTCTGTGGTTGTATGTACAGTACTGAAGTCTGTGTACTTATAGTGAATGTTGACAGTTTGTGGATTGTTAATATGTACTTTGGCCTGTGTCAAACTGTGGTAGATGCCATTGTTCTTGGTCCCGTCCTATCTGATGTTACATGCTGCTCCACTGCATGTTACTGTATTGGCTTACATATTTTTGGGCCATACACACGCATGTCCCATACCACTGACAGGCATCAGACCACACTGTGTAGTGGCCCAGTATATGTAGGGTTAGTGTGTGAGTGGCACATATGAGGATGGTGTTGAACAGATAGTCCATATACTGTAATATTATGCTAGCTTACCATATATGACTGTGGTTATGCCCTTTCACACAGGTGTATCTTACTCTGTGCTGTGACATGCCTGTAGAGCCTGCTATATATGCGGGTACATGTGCATTCCCCCATAGGAGATGTAGGCCAGTGTTGAGCCAGTCTGCCTGTAGCCTGCACGGTGCTTTGTTACATGCCTAGCAGCTTAATGTACTTACCCAGTGAGATGTAATGTCCAGATACTTGCCAGATGTACTGCTGCCGGGCCTCCCTTAATAGTCATGTATGTCAGACAGAGCAGTAGGATGCTGTACAGATGTATGTCAATATCTATTAGGTAGCATGTGGCCATGGCACCTCTGTACCAGCGGTTATTATGTGTCAGGACAGACAGGGGTGTGTGAATGCATAACCTATGGGGGCAAATGTATACCAGTCATTAGGTGTTATACCCATCTACATGACTGTTAACATCCATATTGTCAATCTTGGTCCACATGTTTTGCACTAAGGGGTTCTGTGTATACCTCTGGACTGTCCAGAGTACGTCAGAATGTCCACATATATTGGCCAATATCTCTGCTGTAGTCCACAGGAGCATTATGTGCTAGCAGCGGTACTGTACTATGATGTCCTTAGGATGTCTGTCAGTAGCCAATGGCACGCACATGTGAAATGCAGATGTGACCTCCCACACACCATGTCTGTGAAGAGAATCAGTATTACAGTAGCAATAGTCTACTAATATACCTGCTATACATACCTGACATCCCCATGCACTATGATGTTGGGACTATAGGGGCTGAGGTAGGGCTACACTCCATGTACAGGACATATGGTGAAAATATATGTATATATAAATATCCAGATATCTATATAAATATTTACACATATACATATCTACATATATAGATGGGTATGTATATGTACATAGATATACATATGCACACCCAGATATATATATACACACACAAATGTACATATGAAGAGATGTACATATGGTTTTATATATATATATATATATATATATATATATATATATATATATATATATATATATATATATATATAGCACTATACAGATGTGTATACAGTCATATGTATGAGTATACATGTGTATGTACATGTAGATATATATAGACCTATTATATGTATACGACCATATTCCTGTCATGAGTAAACATCACAGTTGTGTATACCCCCCCATATGTATCTCACCATATGTATCTGATATGTGCATATTATGATAAAACAACATATGTGATGCAACAGTCATATTAATAACAAGGACTACACAATTTAGGAACTACAGGCAAATGTTCAATACTACTCAATATGTGTATTGACAGCTATATTGGTAAAACAACAGCAGTCTTCACAGTGGTCATGATGTAGTGGTTAACTGTTGTGACTTCAGTGTAAAGGGTCCTGGGTTCAAGACCTGCAAGGGCTGTTCATTTTGTTGCTGGGCAGGACAAGGGCTGTCGGGTATAGAGTGGTTAAGGCAGTTTTGAGCAGCTTTAAGTGGGCTATGCATGGGTTTGCATGAAGCTAAGTGGTGCTAAGCTATGGGTATACGTATGGGCACTTACACAGTATAGGCTTCACTTACCTGTGCGCAAATCAGCTTAGCTATTATATTGCAGCAATGTTGATACCTGCTAAGCATGGCTTAGCCTTGGTAACCAGTTCACACCACCCAGTCTGATAACATAGCAGGGTAATGACATCTGTAATAAGTGTATGTAATGCCATGTACAATACATGCACCTATATGCTGTCATTACAGTAGCAAGGGGTGTGAGTGTCATCTGTGAAACACAATCATATATGAGGCCTGTACAGCATTGTTATCTGTGTGAATGTGTTACATACAGGTGTAGTAGCCCAGGGTACGTGCTGTCACACTGGCATGTAGTGTATCATGGTAATACTACTGTTGACAGTGCTAACCCAGACAAGAGCAGAGTGCTTAATGTAGTACTGACAACAAGCACACCTGTGAGCATGGCTGGACACCAAAGCTTCCCTGTTGTATCCCTGGTGTGTGAGCTGTGTCACAGTATATACCCCTTACTGGTCTGTCAATGCACTCATGCTACTGCATAGCTACCGGCCAAGCTGATGACTGTCAGTCCCTGTACAGATGTCCATATGGCAGGTATCCAGCTGGGATATGTACAGGCAACCTAAGCTTGATTGATGCCCTACTACGCATGTGGCATGTGCATGAGATGCATATCCCTGTAGTACCAATGTTGGGGTATACTATGGGTTGTATTGCAGTCACGGCCAATGTGTGATGGTGGGTATGACAAAGTGTCATCATGGGGTTCAGGGAGTACAATATCCAGTGGGGGATGGGGGTGCTGTGTACACTGTTATCACACTGAGGTACACCAGGTATCTGTCCCATGTACCACGTTATGGTTACCACTGTCACAATCATTCATACAGATAACTGTTATCACAATCCAAGCCAGTTATGCATGTGATGTGTGCAGCCTACCTGTAACACATTGGAGACACGGTCAAGTTATCCGCGATAGGCCCTGGTATCTCAGATGTTTGTCTAGCTGTTATGTGTCTGTAAATATGTATATGATGATATGTCACACTACATATCATCCAAATACACCCATTATATCCCCCGTTAGCATACTGTACATGTTGGGTGATGTTCTGCATGTACCATGTAACCTGGGACACACCTCACCCTAAATGCTGTGTGGTGTGTGCAATGTAAGCCACACACATCAGTATCACAACATAGCTAGGTAGGGGTCTAGTCCCAGTGTTGCCAAGTAACAGTGTGGATGTATGTGGATGGGTCTACATCAGGTTGCAGGGTATACATGCCTCAGCGGGCCACCTGTCCATGTGGCACAGGCAATAACCGGTTTAGTAACCTGTGAAATGTGTTCGACTGTACCCCAGATATGTCACAGCCATGGTGTCAGCACAGTGACATACCCCGTTGTGGAATATGACTGCAGACCATTCTCATGCTGACACATGTACACCTACAACACAAATGAATAACATTATAGGGACTGCAATCAACCAGTGTTACTAACAGCTATAATGCATCATTGCTGGATGGCTACACTACCCACCAAATATGCCTTACACTCTACTCCCTACAACATGGTACACTGCAGTTCTGTGGTACACTGTGGTACAGTCACCATGTGCATCAGAACCATATCAGCCTGTCCTTACATTGATGGTATGGATAACAGGGATGTGGCACAGGTATCATCATATGCACAGGGCACCCTAGTGCTGACACATGTACACATACAACAAATATGGATAACATTATAGAGACCACAACCAACCAGTGTTACTAACAGCTATAAGGTATCATTGCTGGATGGCTACACTACCTGCCAAATATGCCTCACAATCTACTCCCTACAACATGTTATACTGCAGTACTGTAGTACACTGTTGTACAGTCACCATGTGCATCACAACCATATCAGCCTGTCACTGCATTGATGGTATGATGACAGGGATGTGGAACAGGTATCATCATATGCACAGGGCATCCTTGTGCTGACATATGTACATCTACAACAAAAATGGATAACATTATAGAGACCACAACCAACCAGTATTACTGACAGCTATAAGGCATCATTGCTGGATGGCTATGCTACCTGCAAAATATGCCTCACACTCTACTCCCTACAACATGTTACACTGCAGTACTGTGGTACATTGTTGTTCAGTCACTGTGTGCATCAGAACCATATCAGCCTGTCCCTGCATCAATGGTATGGATGACAGGGATGAGGCACAGGTATTATCATATGCACAGGGTGTGGTGTTGGTTTGTCAGAGGCCGAGGGTGGGCCATACATTTGACACCATGTGTGTGGGTGAGGGGTGTACTGTGGGAAGCTGGGTGAGGTGATGTGGTGTGTGTAGGTATGGGGTTGCCCTAGGTGTGTTTGCATAGTGTGAGGGTATGCATGCACACAGTTCTGCCATGTGGCTGCCCTACACAGGTGTTTATGGACAGCTGCAGACCATACCTAGCAGGGTGTGCAGTTCACTGCCTCTGGCCACGGACATGTGGACTGTGCCTGCCAGGGGTTCCGCAGGCACATCCAGTTACAGGCCTTGATGTGCTTCTCTCACCTGCTGATGACATTTTTCTGCTGGTACCAGGTCCCTCCTGGGACTGGCCAGGACCATGTGCATGTGGCCTGCTGTTGTGTGGTGTAAACAGCACACCCCCACACTGCTGGGGCTGCTACTGCCGCTACGGGAGCACCTTGGTGTCCTAGCATATCCATGTTGACTGCCAGCTGTTGGTGTTGCTGGCCCACGTCCACTCAGGTGTCACCGCATCCCCACCACACGTTGAAGCACGGACACACCATGGCTAATGAAGGCCATCATCTCATCATGCTGTCTATCCGTGTGCTTGGTATAAGCACGGATGGCACCTGACAGTTCACAGAGGTTGTCGCTTACGGATGAGAGAGCAGCCCTCTGCAGCCTCATGCCCTGTCTCGTGTAATGTTCAAATACATGCCTGTGCACCATTACAGCCTGAAACATGCACCTGCTGGTATCAGCTATGTTGCCTATGCCAGGGGCATGATGTCCAGCGGCCCTTCCACGAGCTCCCTGGGACATCCACCTATGTGGTGCCCTGCTGGCTATCTGGCTATGCCTGCTGCAACCAGACACAGTAGGCATGGTTACCACACTTCCCTGTGTACTTCCACCAAATGCCAGTTGTTCCTTCACTATGGCCACTAGTGATGGGGTATGTGTAGGCACTGAAACTGTGTGCAGGGTTGGGGTGGCTAAAAGGGGGATGTCAAATGTTGGTGCAGTGTTGGCCCCTGACAACCCCACCTGTGCCTCAACGATACTATCATCTTCGGTGTCTGTATGGACACCAACATCAGATGCATGCCGGAGGGACCCTGACCCACCTCGCCACCTATGTTGGAAAACAATAAACACACTTTAAAACCTGTACAGCATTGCCTAACAATACACACACACACACACACATGCACACACACACACACACGCACACACGCACACATGCACACACGCACACAGACACACACACGCACACACCTCCATAATACCTACCTGTCCATGGCTTTACAGACAGTCCCACATATCTGTCCATGTGTTACCCCATCCTGCATCACACTTGTTAACATACATGCATTGATACCACTCATTAACATCACAGTCCTTTAAGTGCCCACACAAGTGGCCACAACACAAGGCCTGTTGCTACTTTACCTGCCTGACCTGTGTGTAGTGGATTTACATATCCTCACTGCTATTTGGTATGCACCCTCTGTATGCCTGGAAATTATGTGTATGGCCCTTATATGTGTGGGCTACTATGTTGTATCCATAATATCTCACACTGGTTTGTCATGTGTATGTAATGCTCAGTACATGCCAGATATGCTGCTCCTTCACCCTATCATGTGACAACTGTAATATTTGGATACACTGCGTGGTGTTGACTAGTACTTTCCCAATGCATCTGTAGAGCTGCATATGTGGGTTGTAGGTGACTGCGATATTAAGGGTGTACTTGGTGTCTCACTTCCCTCTGGATGCCTGTTCCATGCTACAGACCATATTATACTATTTGCTGTCCTGTGATTACACACATGACAGGTATTCATGGTGTGTAATGTGGCAGTCCATGTCCATGTACTGCATGGTCCCAAAGGGAGGTATAGCCATATGAACACCCCACAACTCACATGTGTATACATGGCCACACACACACGCACACACACACACACACACACACACACACACACACACACACACACACACACACACACACACACACACACACACACACACACACAGGTGAGGTTGCACAATGATAGTACACACAGTCCTCCTATTACCCATCTGTCAACATGCAGAACATATGGTACAGAACAGCATGCAGTTTAGCTATAGTCAATCCATGCTAGTAGCAGTATACATGTGTGTGATGCATGTGCTGTGTCACTAGGTGATGCTCCTTCCCTTGGATACCACTGCACCCATGTACACAGTATTGCTGTGCACCTGCTCTGCACCCTGCCATATACTGTGCACCAGAAATTACAGGTGTACAAACGATTGCAGAATGTGTAGTACGGTGTCAGTTATGTCAGCTTTACTTCTCACAGCCCCTATGTTTTTCAGTAACACATACCTGGGATGATATGTGGACAGTTGTTATTGGTGAATGTCTGATGCCTGATTTACAGCTGTCAACATCAACAGACCATGTATGACCACTGCAATACCCTTACACTGACAACCATCAGAGCATACCGTGGCTATGGGGGGGTGTACACACCTTTATTGATTTTACACACACATCCTTGATCTGCCGTGGGACCACATCATTGCATATCTTAGCATTACACAAGCCCAATATGTGACATATGTCCTGTACTTTCACATGCAGTGTCTACAGATTGTGTTAGGTGTGCGGCTGCTGACCGCAATGCATACACACCATATGGACATATGTGTGCACACCATTACCATGATGGTTTATCCCACCTCTTGTTGTGGGTACTACAGCAGTCACTGCTCCTGGCAGGGGTATACCAGCGTGGGCCATCTGCATTTGCCAGTGTATGTTCAGTCTGCCCTACACATGTCCCCCTATTCTGCATGATTGCAAGGTCTACTCATGTGCACATCCCATGGTGTTCACACACTGCTGTCACTATTGCTGTGTGGGTAGGGTTATGGTTGCCACAGGTCCTGAACCTGACTATGTGCAGATAGAGCCATTCCTACCATCCTTAGGATCCCTGCTGCAGTGCACTGGTGTATCATGCTGAGACCCCCCCCTTCAGCTTTTATGCAGATGCATGACAAGTAAGCCCTACACATGTGTGTCACTTTGCAGTGTCCCATACATTGAACACCACATGTTGCAGCCTAGACCCAGCTGATAATGTGGACTACTGTAATGTCTTATGCCATAGTGTATCTCTGCAGCAGTTGCCTTTGTCCTACGGGTATATGCACTGGTGCTGCACTGTATATGGGTGTTGTTCCAAACATGTCACTACTGTAGGCCATGTCTACCACCAGTATGTTACTTCCTGTGGACACATTCCGCAATGATAGGATGTTACCTATCATGCAGGTGTTTGACATACCCTTCCAATACCCCATCATGGTCACCACTGTGAGACCGTGCATTTCACAGCAACAATACATGCAGATGTACACCATGCTTTCAGGGTAGGTGTGTTAGATGTGTGCATGGAATATACCATCACCATTACATGCCTGGTGCATTGGCAAGAATCTACATAAAACATACTCACCAGCTACAGGCTGCTGCCTTGGTGGTATCCCAGAGGGACCTACATAAGAGGGTGAGAGATGCAATGTTAGTGGCCACACCTGTGGCAGTCCTACAGGTTTGGTACAGTATTACCATACATCAATGGTACATTCCCATGATACTACCACATCTGGACATCTGTTTATCACTACAATGCAGCAACACATTTTATATATATATATATATATATATATATATATATATATATATATATATATATATATATATATATATATATATATATATATATATCTATATATATATATATATATAAAAAACATGTCAGATATGCATTATCTACCTGTACCAATGCAGATGTATACACAACAGCGGTCTACTGATGTGCCCTGTGTCCTTACCTGCATGCTCCTTGGCCGGTGTGTGGGTGACACTCACCTCCATGAAGGAGTCCAGTGGTTGTTGACTGTCCGGATGGGCAGGTGCCACGAGGCTGGCCAGGAGCTCCTCCACACATGTTAGGGGAATCGATGACATGGCCCCCCCCTGTGGCAAGGTGAACCCCCAGACTGCAGCAGCACTCTGACGGGCATTGCTAAGCAGGTCAGTACAATGATGCTGGACCTGCTCATAACTGCGGTTGTGCAGTCCAACAATCATTGGACCTCTGGACTAGGTCATTCCACAGGGCGGTCCACTCCTGCTGCTCATGTGTGGCCCTGCCAAACAGCACTGGATAGTGCTGGATCATGTGTACTATCAACACTTCATTCTCCACATGGGAATAGGTGGGCAACCGTGCATGTGCCATCTTGGCTGAAAGACAATGATGGAAACAGGTCTGAGCAACTCATATAGCAAGGTTACCACAGTTTGTAATACACATCTCTGTCACCCCCCACCCATATCAGTTTCAACAAACTGTATGCACAACTCATTAGGTATGGCTACAGCTTACCTACCAGTTGGACAGATATTGTATTGTACCACACTTTCTGCTATGTGATTGTAGCCATGTCCCCTGTGTGGACACTATCATTACTGGCCTGTTACAGACTATTCACCTGCATGCCATTGTCAGGGCTACTATGGTTCCATATATGTCAGTGGTATGGCTGCTCTGAGATTGCTGCACATCTGACATTCTGTGTTATTGGGGATATCTATGCATGCTGTTGAACATGTTCCGGGATTGTGTAGACTATTACTACCAACATATGTTCTATAACAGTGACACAATAACATGTATATGTTCTATTGGCCAGCAGATCCACCTCTTCAAACCCAACTGCCCATGATACCTGGCCACATCACATGTGTGTCCCAACCTGGGGCCTCCTCATGTACTGTTCCAGCAATACCATCAGGTGGAACCACCAAGGGGATGTTGCCCCCCCAGGGCACACACAGACATGTTCCTGTCCCATGAGCTCAGGTCTAGAGTCTGTTCCATACCAGGCTCCACAGACTCATGAGGGATGTGCTACATCAGTCTGAGGCACCCAGTACACATTCACAGGGCCAACATGTTCCTCCTGCTCAGTCAGACCAGGCATCTTCAAGATGTGAACTGCTGTTGTGGAGTAGCAGTGGGTGGGATGCTTGTTCCCATTGTGCTCATATTGGGGCCCATGGGATGTCCATATCACAGACTACACACACCATCCACAGTGTTTAACCACCACATGTCACATACCACCCCTGTAGTCTGTCCGCTATATCTACCAATCCTGACCACCTTCACATGTGTACCTGCCATACTTCCCCATATTCCCATTGCATACTTCACAAACAGGGCAATGTGGTCCAAACAAGGGACTAACATATGACATACCCGTCCATGGTGCACACACAACCAGCTGTAGATATCTGTGTGTATTGCTATGTGTGTTGGTGCCTCACACATAACTGTGATAGTAATATAGGGGACATGTCTTTACATACATATATGTTTGTGTGTGTGTTTGTATATATATATATATATATTTAGACATGTGCATATAGGTATATATCTATATATGTGTAGATATATGTGATGTATATATGTGCACATATATATATGTCTGCACATGAGTATATGTATATTTCTGGACATACATGCTGATATACATATATATCTTTATATATTATATATGTGACATATGTACACATATGCATACCTATATGTGGGGTACATTCAGACATCAGCTCCACAATCTCACAACACCTTCCTTGCACTGTTCTGCCTTGCTACAACACAGACAGGTGCCACATATGGACATGGCCTGACATTAGGGGGGTATATGTAGGACCCGATTGCAGGTAACCCTATTAGACACCTATGGAATGCTAGCATGCTACATTACAGATTAACCTGAGTATCCTGCCAGTGGTGGGCAATGGCTCCCACATGTCCATCATAATGGCATTACTTCCACCACCAGCTATTGGCCACGTGAGATATATATATATATATATATATATATATATATATATATATATATATATATATATATATATATATATATATATATATATATTTATATTTCCCATTACACAACACACACTATGATGGCTTACATCTTGTCTGTCAGTGCTGACCTGCACAGTTGAAGGCTATGGCCCACTAACCACAGGGATAGACACAATTGTCCATAGCAGTTGTTCAGTTGAACATCATCACAACAACACCTGATGGCACATATAAATCATTCCATATCATCTATCTCATTATGATGGACCAGGTACTACATTCTGTTACATGCTCTCTTGTTGAATGACAGGCAGCTAAATGCCTTTGAGTTAGGCTTTCATTTTGAAGTCTCTTTCTCTCTCTCTCTGTCTGTCTCTCTCTGTCTCTCTCTCTATCTCTCTCCAGTGACTTCCTTAGTGCATGGCAACAGTTTTCCACATATGGGCCTGTGTTCCAGCCTCTGTCCTCCACCTACATACCAAGCTTTGCACATATGACATGTTGTCAGAGGTTGTTCTGTAGTGGGCTGTGAGGATATCATGCTGCCACTGCTGTTGTATCCCCCACACATATGGTGGGGCTGGGGCCATATATGTGTGGGCTTCAACTACACAATACATGTGTGCCCTTATGCACTCCAGAGGCCAGTGTATGTAACAGTGGTATATGGCCCTGTTTTATTGAGTCTGGGGGGATGCACCATAAATAACATAGGCTGTTACAAAATGTGGGGGTATCAGGGGTGAGCTGCCTTAAGGTATCTGGATGTACAGTACCATACAATTCACCTATATTTACATTACTTACATAAATTGGGTTAATGCAGGCCTACTGCCTCCTGCCATATAGACTGTTCTGTTTGTCAGTGTGCTTGTGATGGTGTCAGTTATGCCTTGTTGTGTAACAGTTACATCCCATTTGGTCAACTGAAGTCTTTACCACCTAGTGATTTTGTACAGTGTAGACAGAGGCTGCTGAACTATACACCTGCATTACTTATTGTTGATCTGTGGCCCAGTCTGTCTTTACTATTGTACAATTTGAAGTGCTTGGCAGGACAGCAACAGTTGTGAACCTTTCCAGACTACTGTATTAGTATAACTGTTTCACAGTGGCATTAACCTGTTTATATGGATGTCAGTATGTGAACAGCTATATGAAATGGCATATAAAAGTGCAATAGTACACAAATAAAGGTTTTCCATTTCTGCTAACCTGTGTGTGGTGTTTTATCCTATGACATCTCTGTGGGTATATGTTGCAGGCAACGATTGTCATTTGTATGGGTCGCCCATACAGTGTCCAGTTGTTAAGGTGTTAACTGTAGGCATAGTGGCTGTTCCATATTGTGTGCACCTTCTACATATGTATCTTACTGTACATATCTGTGTGTGTGTGTGTGTGTGTGTGTGTGTGTGTGTAGTCATATGTATATCTATATATATATATATATATATATATATATATATATATGTGCATATCTGTATCTGCATATATGTGTCTGTAAATATGTATCCTGGGGATGTGGATAGCTTCCATATTTTACATTTCCTATGGGAGCCAGACTGTACTGCATGATATGTTACCAATACCAGCCTGACATCATATAGGTGGGATGTAGTACTGTTAACATCTTGTACCCATGTCATGTCAGGTCCTGGTTATGGGATCTGCAACACTTAGTAGTGTATTGCAGGGTGGACGTGTTTGGCTGTTGGGGTATACCTATTCGTACTAGACATATATTGTTTGGGGCCTCTCAACCCCATTAATGGTGCATGTGGACATATATGTTCTAGTTAATCTATCATTATCTACAGATGTATGGCCATATATACCTATATAGATATATATATCTGCTTACATATATATAACTATGTCCGTATATACCTACATAGAGATATATCTGCTTACATATATGTAACTTGCTGTGTATATGTAGACATATAGGTGTAGATATATATATATGTGTCAATGTAGGCATTTGTATGTATATATTGATATATATATATATATATATATATATATATATATATATATATATATATATATATATATATATATATATACACACACACACACACACACACACATTTATAGATATGTTGTATCTGTTTAGATATTAATATATTTACACACAGACATACATCTAAATGTTGGAATACATTCTCTGTACTGTTGCATGACTTGCCTGGATGATATGTTTTTGAAAACATTAGCATTATGTATATCTGGCATGGCTTAGTGGTAAATCACTTTGTTTATGGTGTGTAGGGTACTGGGTTTGAGCCTTGCAGAGGCTGTTGATTTTGTTGCTGGGCAGAACACAGACCATTGGATACAGAGTGATTAAGGCACTTTAAAACAGTTGTAAGCGGGTTTTCGCGGGTTTGCATTGAGGTAAGCACTGCTAACTTCCAGTTAGAGTTTCTTATACTCTGTTAGCTTCTGAATTGCTTAACCCATGTAGGCATTGCTAAAATGCTTACCCCTGAGCAAACAGGCTTAAACTCTCTTACTGCTGCTTAAAAGTGCTTACCCCTTCTTACCCCCACGCTAATTTCTTTAAAAGAAAAGAAAAATGGGTTGCTAGGAAAGTGGTGAAAAAAGGGGCACAAAAAAGGAAAGACAGTAGGGAAAATAGCCAGGGATGTGCAGAAAGGGTGTAGGGAAGGTCCATAGCTGCCCATGTCTTCTACAGAAACACTGAATTTGGAGGTAGATTTGGACACTCAAACCCCTGGGAGAGGGGTGAGGACAACAATAATAAGTTGTGATGCCAATTAGACCAGATTACATGTGTCCAGTGGACATGTGTGCAAAATGGACAGCTATGTATGGGGCAAGATTTTTTTGTGGGAACAGATTGCCCTTTTTTTTTTTTATTTCAGGTGAGAGTGGGATGTTGGGGAGGGGTAGTATGTATATTTCATGAGGTAGGTTGGGTAGGTTAACAGACAAGACAAACAAGATGCATACAGGGGTGGTATATGACACATGTGGGGGTAAACACCTTGATGGTGAGGGGTGATGGGATATCGGAAGCCCACAAGCCTCCTAGTGGTAACAGTGGGACTGAGGTCCCCACCCATGGGCAGTCACCACTGCACCTTCACAGCCCCAAAGGTGGCTGTGCTGGGGGATGAGTCACAGAGCCAGGCTGACTCTCTAATCGTGACATGTGGCCCTCAAGCTGGAATAGATCACCATACTGCTGGCTGATCTCTCTACGCACCACGACCCCAACCTGGCAAAGGGTGACAGATGCCTGTTCATGCCCACTCCCAGGGGGGGTGAGCTCCCATTCCCTGAGGTGGTTCCACCCAAAGTTGGTGCAGGACTAATGGACAGGGAGGTCCGGGGTCGAGCCCCAGACATGCTGGTGCCTGGTGCCACGGCCAGCTGAGGTGGGACAGGTGGGTCCGCTGGGACCAGCCTTTCCAAGCGTGCTATAGTGTTTAGATTTCATTATCATATGTGTGTTAGTAATAGTCAACACATTCCAGAGTTAGGTATAACAGCATGAATAGATATTCCCATTAACTCAGACTCCAGATACGGAATAGTTGCATAGCAAACAGAACACATGCATATATGGGACCACAGTGGTAATAAGTACAGCATGGAGGTACATTGATGGCACCATGCCACCAATGTTGGAATAATTCAATATAGCACATGCATGGGAAAAATTAACATATTTATCAAACAATTGGACATTATCAGAGTCATTACATACCAGTTGGGGTGTGTATGTTGAATATTTGTTGGAGATATGGTGGGGGGGAGAGAAAGTTGTCAATTAACAACTAGTATATTCCTGTAGTCCACATTACTTTCCTAATCAGTGATGTTATCTGTACCTTACAAGTCTTACTACACTACCCTATAGCCTTAGTTTGGACAGTGATATGGCTGTCATCATCATTACACATGAACCGGTTTTACCTGCAGTATACACCTCTTACCTGGTATACCTGTGGAGGGAATGTTTGTTAACACTAACTGTTGCTGCACATACGCCCAGATTCTGGGTTGATGTTTTGCACATAGCTCTCCAACTCTTTCTGCACAGACTCTGGCCATGTGTTGACCACATGCTGGTGTGCCAGGACATATCTAGAATATTACCCTCTTCCACCTTTATTGACCTGACACACACATATACATGCTTTCCTACACAGCTATATTATGTAGCACAGTGTGGGTGACAGTGACCAGTGATACTTTATTATTCAGTGAAACTACAACACTCACAATTCCCTACAATACCAGAGTGAACAGTACCAGTACAGGTTATAATGGTCTGTATTTCTCAGCACAGTGTTTGTATCCAACATACCTGTGGGAGCAATGCTTGTTAGCACTATCTGACTGTTGCCACATAAAGTTCCAGATTACACATTAGTATTATGCACATACATCTCACTCTGTTACTGTGCACACTCTGGTCACAGCTTGACAACATGGGAGTGTAGATAGAACATACCTGAAATTTTACTCTCCTAAAAGTTTTGGGGGTTGCTACAGTGACAGGTGTGTTCTCATGATGTTTGACAATCACTTGTATTCCCTGTTTGTTGGCTAAACATCTGGGATCATCCCACAGACTTACCAGGGGGACAGGGGGACAGGCAGCAGCAGATATGGACACATATACTGGACATTCTGGCCTCATCTGTACAATTGTGTGGTATGAATCTGTGTGCAGCCTAATTCCACACCCAGGATTCAGACCATGGCTGTGTCTGCTACAACTTAAACACTGTCCATCACAGTTGTGTGTGCTATATAGATATTGCTGTATATCTCCTATCTGCTTTCTGTCTTATTAATCCCGTGTGCTTTTGCATTCTGACCTTGTATTACAACACTCATATACAGATTTCCTAGACAGTTATATGTTGTAGGGCATGTGGGCGACCGTGATGTGTAATACCTCATTATTCAGAGCAACTGCATATCATTCTTGTGTTTCTGGGCACAGTGGTGATATCTGACAGACCTGTGGGAGGAATGTTTATTAGCACTACCTGAATGTTCCCATACACAGTAACAGATTCCACATTACTATTATGCACATACATCTCACTCTGTTACTGTACACACTCTGACCACAGCTTGACAAGTTGGGGTGTAAATGTGACATACGTGGCTTCTGATTCACATAAGGTACTCGGGAGTTGCTAGTGTGCCAGTTTTGTTCTCATAGCTGTGTGTCAATCAGTTGTATTTCCTGTTTGCTGCCTATATGTCTGGGATCATCCCACTGATTTGAAAGGGGGACAGGTTGATAGGCAACAGATATGGGCTACTTTAGTAGACATTCTGGACATATCTGTATAGTTGTGGGGTATGAGTCTGTATGCAGACTACTACCACTGGCAGGATTCAAACCGTGGCTGTGTGTGCTAAAAAGACAACAGTTCACATCTCAGTTGCATGTGCTATTCGGTTTTTGTTGTCTGCATTTTCCCTGTTTACTGTCTATGTGTCTCTCAGTTGTACTAAATGGCCTATGGGGATTACACCTGTCATACCCATTCAATTTATGGTACATGGTGTGGGTAACAGTGCTTAATACTACAGTACTATTACATGATTGCATATCTACATTACCATATGATACCAGGATGTTCACATGCAGCCCAGCATTTAGACCTCTTTTGTCAAGCTATTACACTTTTATTGATTTACAAACAATATGAGACTCTTCCTGCCATATTCTCTAGTGTATGCAGTACTTGCCTTGAACAATACAGGTTTTATACAAGCAATTAATTTACTACTACTTTTATTTTTATTTCTATGACAGTAAATGCATGAGTATTACTGACCTGCCTAGCAACCTCGCCAGGTGACTGATGTGGGCCTCCTGGTTCGCTGCCCACTCCATTGCAGGTGTGGGGGACATAAGACAAATATTTAGCCATACCTATCCATGATATACCTGAGCTGGCAATTATTACACACATACTGGGGTGATACTTACACATGGCTGGAACATCCCCTGATGCTCTAGCCTCTTGGAACCACTCCTCCAAGAGGTTCCTCTTATGCCACTTCAGGTCGGCATAGTGATGCCTGACCTGCTTACCAGTTCCTGGTATGCCAGTGGCACTGGTGAGGTCATGGGCGAGATGGTCCCAGGCTTCTGCCTTATACTGGGAACCCTGGTACTGGCCCTGCAGCAGTCTCTAATCATAGTCTTTGACAAGGAGTCCTGCCATGACCTTGGACTCTTGGATGCACCAGCACTGCACCCAAAAGCGAACACCTTCTCCCCTTACTGCCATAGTGCCTGCAAGGGGAAGCTGCAACCAGTTATGAGATGTATTCCCACCTCTTGGGTTTAAGTAGGGCCGATTTCCCTCACTTTTCCGTGATTGACCAGTTTTGAAAAGGCTAAGCTATAGGCAAACCTGCTTAACTAATGTTGGCATTGTTTAAAGGGGTATAACACTAGGCACATTGAGTTAGCTGGCCTACACATTGCTTACATCTCCTAAGCCAGCCTGTGCAATGCTTAGCATTGCTTACATTAGACTTTGCATTATTTTTTCATTTTGGCATTGATTTCTTATTCATTACATCTTATATATCTGCCTGGTATCCATGATTAATGTGCATGTACACTCTATGTGGTCCTTGTGTTTTATTGGGGACTTCAACACTCTATTACAATTACATCTCACTTCTGAGCTTATTGCTGTACTCCAGTTCACATACTTATGTTATCTAGTGGGTTATGGAACATATGACTGTATACTGATTCCTTTCACAGGTTCAGTTTGGATTTACTATGGTGAAGACATGTTTGCTGATACCTCATTCTTCTGCACTTCTGTGATGGCTTGGTGGGTAGCTACTGTGATTATGGTGCATAGGGCCCTGAGTGCGAGACCTGCATGGTTGCTTATTTTGTTGATGGGCAGAACAAGAGCCATTGGATACAGCATGACTAAGGCACTTTTGAGCAGTTGTAAGTGTGTTTGCATGATGGTAAGCACTGCTAACCTGCCATTACATCTGCTTACAGAGAGTTAGCTTAGAATTGCTTAATCAGTGTAGGCACTGCTTACCGCCAAGCAAATGGGCATAAGCCTGCTTACTAGTGCTTAAATATGTTTACTACTACTTATTTGTGCTTAAACCTGTTTACAAGTGCATTATTAATTATTACACTGACACTCCACATGTGCATTTACTGCAGTACTCCAGTTCATGAAAATATGTTATTTAGTGGGTTATGCAACATAAATATTAGTCATAATGTGCTTTGCCATGGAAAATGGAATGTGCTGCAGTGGGACAAGAACCGGGAATGCCTGCTTGTACGGCAAATGCTCTGCCCACTACACTTTTGCTATGCTGGTTCACTTGCATATATCTTCCTTGTTATCCTCTTCAGCCATTTAAGCTGCGTTAACCATAGCTAAGCGATGGGCACACCCGTACACCTACGGTTAGCTTTAATTGGATTTTTTAAAAAAATAAAGGGTTTCTTCATTTTATGTATGTATACTGTTGCTGTTGTAGACAAGGGGGACTGTTGGTGGGGATATGCGGTCTCGCTCATTTCATACCCCTTTCTGCTGTTCTTCATTGTGAGGGGAGTGTATATTCTGAGAGCTCTGCTCTCAGACATGCCCCCTGCACTCTTACCCGCTCAGTGTAAGCCTAGGAGCTCAGGCAGCGCACATCATTATCTGTGCAGGACTAAGCTAGTCCTGCACAGAGGAATAGTAAATCCGGGGGATTATGCTTTTTTGTTGTGTACAAGATTAAAATTTATAATTTTGCAGCTCTCAGCTTCAGTATGCTGGATATCGATATATTGTCATTAAGTGCTGAGTGGGGGAACCAGCATCATGTTTATTTGCCAAGTTAGTTCCCTGTATTCTATCCTGGTTTCCCAGGGACCACCTCTGATATTAATGGGAACATTGTCCAATACAAAGAAACTTAAAACCTGAAGTCTTGCATATAAGGGAATGCTTGTAAAGTATGTTTGTATCTTTTTAATAGCAATACCATGTATAGGCTTGTAAGTTCATCTCCTTAGTGTTCTTTCAGTTTTTCTTATGAAAAATAGGTTGCATGACAAATAGTTAACCACATATCTGAGACCAGTACTTAAAATATTTAATAGACATGTAGGCTTTATTAAAAGCAGCAACAGAAATGTTGTTACCTTTCAAAATATACTTGCACTGGTGGCAAAACCCACACTTGTCTCTTCCTTGCTTTTTGTAAGTCATATTGATACTTTCTGCCCCTCTTTCAAACCTCTCTTTAAAGTTTTTGCCGCTTTTGTATATTGTAAGTGGCTGATCACTTAAATGTCCTGCCACTTTTGGAAAGTGGGAAAATATGTTTCAATTTTTATTCAAAATGTTTTTTATCCCTCCAGATACATTGTTGTATTTTAATGTCATTAACTTCTCAAAGTTTGCACCCACAGTTTTCTTAGCAACTACACATTCTTTCCCTTGTCCCAAGACTGATATATTTTTAACTCCAAGCATTTGTTATTTTATCTTGGATGGTTTGTAGGGTGGCCATGGTCTAAAAACATACCATACAGGTTATTGCATTCTTTGATGAAGACGTCATAATCAGAAGTCATATGTGGCAGTCTAATATCCTGGCCATTCACCAAACTTCTCTTTTTGAAGTATGAATGATTACTGTCATAATGAAGACGTGAGAGATGGAGAAAGGTGGCTTATGGGATAGGTTTGAACAAAATTTTCTTTCCAACCCTGATATTTCTAAAGCCTTCGACACCATTTCCCATCACAAACATTTATTCCTACTTTATAACCTAAACCTCAGTCCCTCTGCTGTTACATGGTTCCAAAGCTACCTTACAGGATGTCAATAAGCAATAAGATGGCTGCAAGACCTCTCCCTCCTACTTCCTGTAATATTAGGGGTTTCACAGGGATCCATTCTTGGTCCTCTGCTTTTCAGTATCTTTACCAATAATCTTAACTATGCTACATCTCTATCTACCCTAATCCAATATGCAGGTGATTCTACACTTATATATGCTGCCCCTACCATAAAACAACTTCAAAACATAATACTCTCTAAAACTAGACAATCGTTTTCTTTCCACA
The DNA here is from genome assembly GCF_019279795.1 of Protopterus annectens. NCBI lineage: Eukaryota > Metazoa > Chordata > Ceratodontiformes > Protopteridae > Protopterus > Protopterus annectens. The sequence continues at coordinate 257,661,762 of NC_056736.1, read as the reverse complement.
ACTACTCCACATCCTTTTCTTAATCTCAGTCTTCCTACAAAATTTTCCTTTCCCCTGTAAGTTATTGAAGAATATTCTGTAAATAATAAATGGCAGTTGAAATCTGTATATTGTTATTAAGACTGAAATTGCTGACTTAATAGATAAGAAATAGCTGTTAGTATTTGTCTATTGTTGTCTGGCAAACTATAACTCTTATTATATGTAACCACATAGATCACATTGTTATATTGCTGAATAATTGTGTTTTTATACTGTGTACTTACCAGACATTTCTGCATGCATTTTATCATTTGTAAAATTAAGCACATTTATGTCAAGGGTCTATATCATTTTGTCAAAGTGATATACCATCGAATACCTAGTCATTGAAATTAATCCATCAAATGCTAATTTGGTGAATGTTCATTTAAGCAAATTTCTTCCCAGGGAGAAAACAGTCGGCCAAACTAGTGACCGTCACAAAGACCACATTATTTAAAAAACACTAATTTGTGGGGCTACACCCCCCACACCCACCTAACTAAATATACCAACTCTGAGATCGCACTACAGTGGAGAAAAGGGGCAAATTCTTGATAATGACCAACAAGTTTCTTCCCCTGGGCATAACTGGTTTAACCAAACAGCTGTGCTACCTCAGTGCATCTGTTAGCCAGACTGAGTCTGAAACTGGTCAGTACTGATCAGCGCACTACCATGGTAAGCAGATAGATAGATAGATAGACAGACAGATCGATCTGTCTATCTATATGTTCTTAGGTTCACAGTTATATACTAGACTAATGGTCATCAGCACTTTTATAAACCTAGCGGCGCAATCTAGCCCAATTATGACCATATGTATAATGGGTATTTATTAGGAGAGGGTACAGACTCAGGGTGAATTTCCAGTTTCCCATTCATTGGTCAAGCTTACAATTAATAGGGTTAGGAATGGACTCTGCCTCACATGGATATGCAACCTGTTCTAGAGCATGGGGTTCCTCTGAGATACATATCTGACTCACCAACATTTCTTATTTATGTCACAAGCAAAATTTAAATACTTGGATCTAATGGTTCTGATGCTGTCCATTTTGCAGATGTACAAAATGTCCATCAGAGCTGGAGCCGATGTTGCCTTTTATACCAGGCATAAATTGCCTCTTAGTAACCTGTAGGAGACAGAGTATAGAGATAGGGCTTTAAGGCAATTGGTAAGGG